>NW_016160231.1:0-1121 GCF_001687245.7 Rhagoletis zephyria | reverse complement strand
ATCTCAACCTTTTCTCGCCTGAGGGCGGATAATTTTTCGTTCCACCAATATGTTTTGTGGTAATGAGGGGTTGTATTGGATATTGGAATGGATGAGTTGGCGCTTTGACGAATTATCCTTTGTAGGATTGCTGCAGATTTGTTAACATTACAGTCAAGGGGAAGGTTGGCGAGATGTTGTTCTATAGGTTTATGGTAGGCTGACCAATTTGCCAAATTAAATTTGTATCTAATAGCCTTCACCGAGCTTGGTCGAGGTGATGGTGGAAAGAGTTTGATAGTAATCGGAAGGTGGTCACTTCCATGCAGATCGTCGGAGACCATCCATGAGGAGGCAATTTTTAGAGATGGGCTACAGATGCTCAGATCTATGTGGGTTAGGGTTTGTCGGGTTGACAGGTGGGAGGGCGATTTGTCATTCAAAAGTATAAGGTTCGTGTTTTGAATAAATTTTGTAATAACTCTTCCTAGTCGGTTGAAACAGGGGGATCCCCAAAGAGGACTCCAGGCGTTGAAGTCGCCTAAAAGTAAAATTGGTTCAGTGAACTTGCCGATGAGCTGGTGAAGATCATACTCAGAGATAAACAAAGAACAGCGAACACACACACGCACTTTTTTTTTAAAGGTACTTCGCTCGTATTTAATTGGGTATACATTTTGTATTCAATTCTCAAATATCTCTTCGCTGAACTTAGTGAAGTGATAAGTCGCAGGCATTTTCAGCTATGGTCAAAGCTAACCCAGCTTGGCTATCACACGGTGCTTTGAGCATCACCCACACTCCATTCCCGAAGTAATTTTTGGCATGGTATTAAGCTACTGCTTACAAACCACACTGGGGCTCTGCACGAATGCATCCCTGGATAAATCCCAGCTCATTGCCCAGCAGGCTAAGGTAGCTAGAGCATGACTACTCGAATGGAGTCCCACAATGAATACACGGTGAAACGGTCACATCTTGCGCTACCGCTTCATCAGCCTGCCCTCATATCTCTCTCTCTCACTCTCTCTTTCTCTCTCGCATATCAGGCATATGAAGTGCGTGGCTGACTTGATGTGCACGTATAAACCATACGGACTCATTGTGCTCGATACATAAACACTCGCAAAGGTAATCCCTAC
>NW_016160230.1:6133-68048 GCF_001687245.7 Rhagoletis zephyria | reverse complement strand
GAAAATTGCTTGTATTGAATAGCTCAGTCTGTAAGTTTGCTTCACTGTGAAAACGAATTGTGTTTTATGGATCATTTAAATACTGCCAAATAGTACCTTGGTTAGTATTCTAATTAAGCATATTTTGAAAATACTATATACTGAAATGATTTTTTTTTGGCACTTTGAAAAGTATCTGCCCCATTGTGCGTCGTAAAATGTATTCCCTCCATTTGTGTAACAACATCAAGACGCACACCCCAAATTGAAAGCGATCCCGGCCAAACACTCAGCAAATGTGTGCGCGCCAAATATCTGTTTATTTTAATTCTCTAATACCTATCAAAATATGCGTGATAAATTTCTAATAGCTGGGCACAATAGGAACTATAAAATTTTTTTAAATATCCTAATCGTAAGCGGTGAGTTGTGTAAGTAAGAGTTAATGGCCCCATGTTGGTCTCCATGCAAGCCGTTGCTCCAAAAATGAACAAAGCTTTGGGGTTTCTTGTTCTAAACTGGATTAGAAAGTGTTATTCAAGGAACGAACAACGATTGCAGGCTTTGCCGATCTAAACAGGGTTCATGGTCGGGTAAAATCCTAGCTATTCCGGGCCTTGAACGGCCTGTTGTGGTCTTCTAGTAATATAGTTTACTTCGGAGCGTAGTAAAATACAAATCTTCTGACGATATATATAAAATTTGTACCGAATTTGTACCGTCAGTAGTAATATATATAAATAGATAGATAACAATTGATTTCCTAAATATAAATTAACTCTTTCCTGTTTCTTTACAGCTACCCATCCTTTCTTCCCGTCACTGTCCCCGTTGCCAGTATTACATATTGGAAGACGAATCACTTCTTCAGGAACTTTTTGCTACTAAAGAATCCATACAATGTATATTTTGTCGTTCTCTTTTCGTTAAAGACTTTATTTGAGCAGTAAATAAAAAAAACTCATACGCAATACATTAAAAAAATAGTTTGGTCATTTCATTTCGCGATTTATTTTTTAACCTGAGTACATATTGCACACCCAATGCAAAAGGATCAAAACTTTTCGAATCTCTTGGTCACCAATATGAGTTGCAAAATTATATTTGACATTTTTTTCCCTCGAACCGGAACACACCGTTTGGTAACAGATAAATACCATTATTTGTTTAGTGGCTCTTTAGCTGCAAGTAGAGATTGACTTTTCAGTGTATTGTTTTGAATTGCCCCTGTGGCAACGTGCGATAGAACGCAAATGCAACTCTGCTCAATCTACTTTGACAGCTTAAGACTTTTCAGCTTCCCTTTTCTTCTGAGAGATATAAAACAGGCGTGTGATCTTTCCATAATTAATTTTTGTAAATTTAAGTTTAAATAAATACATCCTTATCTAATATACACTTAGGCCTCTTTTTATGCGGATTTGAATTTAAGCAGTTTTTCAAACCATTTTTTGCTGAAGCGATTTTGCTTTTTGAGAGTTTTAATTACTTTTTCTCAGTGTGTAAGAGACAATGCTTCTGATAAATAATATTGTCATTGTATTCTTACATAATTCATGTATTTATTGTGGTATTTTTTTGCTTTTGGTTAAAACACAGATACAATTTTATTTATTTCATTATTTTCAGTGTTACATGGAATAATAAGTGTGGAAGTGAAGAATAAATTGTTTTTTTTTTTCTTCCTAATATTGCCCCACTGGATTTTTTATGCGGTTTTTTATAATTTTTTACATGGAGTATCTGAATTATGTTATTTGTATAAAAGTAAAGAACTTTTTTACGCGGATTTTTATGCGGCTTTCTGAGGAACGCATGTACTGCATAAAAAACCTAAGTGTATATAAAATAATAGCCGTTTTCGTTGTTCGCACTTACTCAAAAACTACTGGATAGATTTCTGTAAAATTTTCAGAGGTTATACCATGCATATATGGTCCTATTATAGGCTCGCCGGGGTCGAGTTATTTATAAAAGTCGTATTTATGAACCGATTTCGTTCAAATTAAAAGCGTGTGCTACCTCCATGATGAAAAATGCGTATACTAAAAATAGGTGCCGCTGGAGTCAAGTTATTTATAAAAGTCGTATTTATTAACCGATTTGGTTCAAATTCGCAACGTGAGCTACCTGTATGAGGAAAAAAGCATTTGCGAAAAATGGAGCCGCTAGGTGGTTCTGGAGTCGAGTTATTTATAAAAGCCGCATTTATTAACCGATTTTGTTAATACAATAATGCGTATTCATTTCATGATAAGCAAAGGTTTTGCAGAAAAGGGACCCATCGGATGGCGCTGCAGCCGAAATATATAGAAACCCACACCGGGTTTGGTCTGCTTGGGCCCTATGTTTATCTTAGACGAATTTACTTTTCAGATGTCTAAATCAAGTATGCATATGAAGACCGCAACATTATGTAAGCGCACCTTTGTCTGACGTCTTCGTACACCTTAAATGCGATCTTGCATACACCTCCGATTGACGAAATTGCTCGGGGTGGCCGTTATTACAGCAGTAAGACTCAAAGAAAGCAGTTCAGAAATATTAACACGAATAGCATAAGTGGTGAACTGACAAGGAAAGATTCGACCACATCCGTCCAATAAGGAACACGGTAAGTATATCATGGCCTCAAACTTTTCATCCTGTGGGACAGCGAGAATTCTTGGCCCTGCTATAACTGAAAACTCTCATCTGTGCTCTTGAGTTTTCTTATAAATACTTTTATTGACTTACATGGAACATCGGACCAATGCTGAAGCTGCAAGATCATAGAAGAATATTACACATGCTTGGCAGAGATCTCACAGGTGGAAATAAAACCATCGGTAAAACTCATGATATCGAAAGGCATTAGCATGCCATATAGTATCACACCGCTACTATTCTTGGCCTATTTGTAAGGAGGATTCTGCTCTTTAGTCGTTTCAATTTAAATTAGAAATTTTTACTTTTGCTTTTAAACGTAAGTTTGTATAGATGCTTTCAGACGTGCCTAGGCGAAGGCTCTGCAGCAATCAAGTGTCTGTCCTGGTGCCAACGTCTGCGACACACAACTAGGAACTGATTTATAGCATAGTGTTGTGTTCCTTGACGGAGAGCATTTGGCCTTGGTGCTCTGGCTACATCAGATAGCATCCCGTTGTGGTGAGGACTGCCGTATTTTGGCAGCTTAGAACCTTTCGGCCAATTGCCTTGTATGTTGACAATAACGTTTCTTTCTCTTAGCCGCAGGTACTATCGGCTAGCGACTTAAGCACCTCGTTGCGGCCCTGTACTCTACAGATAATTGCGGTTGTGTGCGCCGAGAAAAAGAGCAGACTATCGAAGGTAACTGCGAGTATTTTAGTTTGTTCACAGTCAGAATTGGTTCGCAATCGACGTGAATTTCCGGCTGTAACCTGACCTCTTACACCCAGGTGGCGAAAAGGATGGCCGAGGATTTCGTAGGGGAGAGGGTAAGCATCCTTGTAGTGAAAATGCGGAAAAGTTAGGAGAGGTAACTGTTTAGTTTCGAGCACAAGTCATCAATTCCATTCCCAGACGCCATTATCGAGCAGTCGCCGGCATAGGAGGTAATGGTGACTCCCTTTGGTGGTTGACGGAGCTTTGAAATATAGCGCTGGAAAGGACACCGTCCTGTGGGACCTCCTGATTTACTCATATATTTTATCAGTTTTACCTCCGAAAATCAATGGCGAATGCCGACCCAATTAGATAAATCTCTGACCAGCGATTGAGTCCCTGTGGGATAGAGGAAGCCCTAATGTATTCTAGTAGCATGGAGTGGCACACGGTGTTAAACGCCTTCGACAGCTCCTGCGCTACTAGGACTTTTCTCTCACAGGAGCGGCTTCAGTTCAGGCCACGAGTTATCTGAGTGTTTATGGCGTTAAGTGCTGTTGTTATGCTGAGCACTTTACACACACTGATGCTTCTCTGGGGTCAGGTGGTACGTATAGTGCAGGAGTATCAAGGGTGACAGGTAACAAGATCGAGGGAAATAAAGTCAATTGACATTATTACCTTTTCAAAAGCGAAATAAATTCAACAAAAATTTGGAAATAAAGTGATTGACGCTATTTCCTCATTAAAATGGAAATAGCGTCAACAATGCTTAAAGTATGTCGATTCATAGAAAAACATGTTGTTTTTATAATAAACAGTGCCCCGTTGTTGTTTTTTAATAGATGAAAAAAGTTATTGCCAAATCCTCAGTGTGATGCTATTAATCCACACACAACCATGAACTACCACCAATTGATTATATTAAAAAATTTAAAATTCCGAATATTATAAAAACACGATGCGAAAAACCAAACGCAAAACGCAGCTTGAACACTATTAAATTGAAGAAACAGTCCATGTCCAAAAACCCGGAGGAACTCTGAAAGTATTTTGTGTTTTAAATTAGCATATTCTGAACGAATTCGGAATGTCTAAGGTGGAAAAGAAACCAACTTTTCTATAAAGAAACAATTATAGAAAAGGAATTTTCTTACACTGTATACATGTCTCCGCCAGCAATTTGTGACATCATTTAAAAGCAGCTAAGTAGAACGATGACACTATTTATTAGATGGCACATTCAAGCCAATGTGCCAAAATGCGGGTATAAACAATTGTTGGATACTTAATATCGGAACCGAGACCATGTAAGTTAATTGATTGGTTTTCACACACTTTTGAAACACAAATTCTATGATTTTTACTGCAGACAAGTTGTTGCCAAAACACAGCAGAAATCTTCTATCTTGTGCGCGGCGCGGCGTAGTGTGACGCACCAGGCTGGGAAATAAAGTCAATTGACCTTATTTCCGTTGATCTTATTACCTGTCACATCATCCCTTTGGTGCCTGGTTGTGGCGCTATATCGAATGGAGGAGGGAGAACCAGCGGTTCACCTACCAGAAAATAGCCCGACGTTAGGGCTGGCACGTCCAAAGGATCATCGCTCAATGGATATAGCGGGCACGAGTTCAAGATTGCTTCTATCTGCGCTAGAAGCATTAGAAATTGCTCATATTCCAGACACTTTTGCCCTATAACATGCGTAAAATAGTGTTTCATTGACTTTAGGGCCGCCTCGTAAATACCACTTTGATGTGATGTAGCTGGGGTCATAAAATGCCATTCAGTCCCCTTCAGCATTAGCTCAGAAAACATATCACCTGCTTTCCAGCGCTCATAAGCTCTAGCAATATCTTTCCAAGCACCAAAAAAAGATGTTCTATTGTCGCTGTACATCTTTTCACGTCGACCACGCCTTGCAATGAATCGATCATAACAAGCTATAAAGGCTCTAACACTTAGATCGTGCAACTTTAAAATAGTTTCGCGCTAAGTAAATTGTTTGAGGGATGATATTTTCTCTACTTGTAAAAAGTTTTAAGTAGCGAAGACGATTTTAGTTATATAGCCAAATAATAGGAAATTTAATAAATAATAGGTATTTTGTTTAGGTTCCAAGGACATTTAAGCTATGGTTGTTATCTTAAAATAATCTCTTTTGCATCCGCTCTTACAAACAATTTATTTTTACTGCCATTTTTAGATTTTTACAATATACATAAATTTTTGGTAAGTGACGCGTCTTGCAAACTGGGCTATTCAATATTAGTAATTTGTGCACGAGCAATTTGAAAGTAGTTTCGCGCCAAAATAAATAATTTTTTGGGGTTTNTGCAAATGTAAATAAGGATTAAAACTTAAAAACCAATTAGTGCAACTAAAGTAAAATCTGTGGGAAATTAACAATAAAATATATATATTTTTTTATATTATATATATTTCTATAAAGGACCCTTTTATTTCTCAAAAACGTGGTAACAGTTATTCGTCGCCACGCTGTACTCTATCTTTACTGAATTTTACGTTTGGCTCGATTAATTGCAGTGCCTTCGCCATTTCTCGTTTTTCCTCCACTAGGAGATCATTATTAAAAACCCCTAAAGCACTTGTAAATGTTGTTGACCACATTTTATTGAATTTGGCTTCGTCAAAAAGAATTAGAGTAGCTGGGCCCACTTTTAATGAAGTTATATCCCACAAAATTGGTCTTCTTGTTTGTCAGATATACTAAAAATAGTCGAAACAAAACCCGTCGTTAAATTAGCTTAATTTGTATCTATTAAAATAATTATACAGTAACTTACAAGTAACTTTAAACTCTGAGAATTTCTCTCATATGAGGGGATATAAAAGGACAAAAACGCCAACCATGGAAAAAGATTGAAGTTTTATGTAACTTTAGTAAAAAAGTTTTATTTTGGTGGAAAATATTTACAAGTACAAATTTATCCCGCAGAAACTTCCAACGTTACCTAAAAATCAAATGTTATTTTGCTATCTCAATTTATCTTAGTTTAGGGGCATTCCAAAGTGGCGGGTGGGACATTTTAACTCGTTTTGGCTCAAACTTTTAGTAAATTCTCTTAAATCATTGGTTTGACAAGTGTCAAACTATTAACACTTGAAGTCAGATATCAGTTTAATAACGAAACGGATAAAGTATTAAATTTAATTATATAATTCACACAGAAATTTAACATTTTCCAAGCGTGACGGGTAGGACAACGATGACACCCGCTTCTTTGATTTGTTGGATTCGTTTCCCAATTTTAGACAAACTATAAATATTTCNGCGTGACGGGTAGGACAACGATGACACCCGCTTCTTTGATTTGTTGGATTCGTTTCCCCATTTTAGACAAACTATAAATATTTCGTTTATAGCGGCTTTCTCGAATGTAGTTAGTAGAATGTTAAGTAACATTTTATGCTTTAATGTCATTATTATATTTTAAAATTAAAAAAAAAACTTATTTTTGCTTGTGACGGGTGGGACAACATTTTGTGACGGGTGGGACGAGTAACCTTTGAGGATACATAGTTCGTGAATAAAATGATCACTGCTGATTTGATGTGAATATTTATTATATTTTTAATGGGAGACCTCATTTAAAGAGTGGGAAACTTAAGAATTTCTATGTTACGTTAAAAAAATACATATTTTGGTGGGACATCCAATAAGCATTTTTTTAACGATTATAACTCCTCACCATAAATGTAATTTTCTAATAACTTATCACCACTTTAAAGCTCATGAATTGTTCTTTCTTTTTGGATAATTATTTTTTGCAATGCCACCTTTAATAGATGAGGAATGCCTTGAAAACTTGATGCAAACATATTACAGTATACTACATATGCATTTATAACAATAAAATAGCGAAAATAGTGAAAAATGAAGAATAAAAATCGATTTCTAAAGATTTATTCTACCTGCTTTACTGTTTTTACAGATTTAAACACAATTTATGTAATTTATTTTTTTATCAGAGGTGTCGTCTTTGCAGGAATGGCCCTTTATCAACTTTTTTGCCAGCCAAGGCATAATAATTCGTCACAAATATTACAAACTATTGCTTAATAAAACAAAACTTTTGTCAGCTATTTTTCTAATCGCGATGTGCATAACATGCCAATGGAAATGATATTTTAAATGATTTTACGGTCAAATGTGCTGTACAGTATCGATACGTTGCTTGAGTCCAATATCATTTACTAAATTTGTTATAACTTTTCTATTTTCAAATCGATTCGCAAAAGATTTGGATCTATATACTTTGAAAGTAAATAATTTTTAATATAGCGTAAAAAAAGGAACAAAAGGTTTGCAGCTTTTAGGTGTAATTCACAGTAGAATATAGATGCGACTTAAAACTGTGTCCGATTTCACCCATAAATTTGCAAATAACTCTTAAAGTGATAATTTGGTTGCAAAACATTGTTTAGCAAGTTCATAGGGATTTCGAAGACCTTTAATCTGGTGAAAAATGGTGATTGAAAATGTTGTGTTCTAAATTTAAAAAAAAACGCAAATTCTTAAAACCTATTCTTTTTTTTTTAATTTTTGACCTCATTCAGATTGTACATATACATATGTACATATATGCATGAGGTCATTTGGTTATACGTACAACTATGGTCAGAGATTTAGCACCAAAAAGTTATATATTTTTACAACATATGTTTATTTATTTATTTTTACTAATTTTCTTTTAAAATATAATTCAATCTACAACAGAAACAGCATAAATACAAGTTTGAAATCAAAAAGTAATCAAACTTTTTTATAGTATTAAAGTAGAAGTCTCAAATAGCTAAAGAATAGCGTTTATTTTTTAGAATTTCTTTCGCGGAGGTTGTTGCGAAAATTGTTTGTTCAGTGAAAGCCAATCAAGGCAGACATCTGCGACGAATAATGCTTTGACGGCGTTAGGAAAACCTTACAAACATATCGCGCAAAAAGGATGTACAAATAAAATCTTTATTCGAGAAATTTTTGTGGGCAGCCAGAAAAATATATGTTTTAGTTTCAATATCAAAGTTTTAAACCAAACAANGAAATATTTAATCGAGAAATTTTTGTGGGCAGCCAGTTAAATATATGTTTTAGTTTCAATATCAAAGATTTAAACCAAACAAAAATCCCCATAAAAGCCCCACATCCCCAAACTAAAAAATCTATCCCCAAATGGTTTCATAAATCCCCAAAATTGGGCGAAATCCCCACATCTGGAAACTCTGATGAGCATATACCTGAAGGAGCATTGCCGGAGCTGAAAGTGCATATTGCAGTTGCAACATCACCAACATGGAGCATTAAGAGCAATAGTAATGCGGAAGAAGTTCCGCTGGTACAATGTGCTAGTTCATTAGATAGATTCATTGGAATCATGTAACAAGTGCTAAGATTTGTGCGTCTGCTGAAAACAAAGGGTAATAAGCGGCTTTGAAAGTCAAGTCGTGAAGGCTTACATATTCCGATGCCTACTGCTCAAGGAAGGTTTAGGGCTTTAGAGCTGATGATTAAATAAACGCAAGAGCTGGCATATCTAAAGGAGATTCGTGCCTTGTCCAGGGACGCGCCGATGCCTGATGGAAGCAAAACTGAATCATTCAAGCCAACGTTAGATAGAAATAGCCTTCTACGCGTGGGTGGTGGAATTGGAAGAGCAGAATGTGATTATGAAATAAAGCACCCGGTAATTATTCTATCTGGTTCCAGCTGGAGTCAGTTAGTTACAAGTAAAGCGCATCAGCCCATTAAGCATGGTGTTGTTCAGGTGATGATGCAATACATTCGCCATCGTTTTTGGATGCCGCGCTTACGGATTGATCTTAGGAAATTCACGCATAACTGCGTCACATGTGCTAGATACGCCAAGAGGTTAGGTGAGCAGCTAATGGCTCACTTGCCATCAGACCGGTTGCAAGTGGGGAAACCATTTCTACACTCAGGTGTGGATTATGCGCGNTCGCCATCGTTTTTGGATGCCGCGCTTACGGATTGATCTTAGGAAATTCACGCATAACTGCGTCACATGTGCTAGATACGCCAAGAGGTTAGGTGAGCAGCTAATGGCTCACTTGCCATCAGACCGGTTGCAAGTGGGGAAACCATTTCTACACTCAGGTGTGGATTATGCGCGAAATCAGTCAGCTAGATAAGAATAGAGATTGGTAGTAAAATGGGGGTCGCCATATTTGTGTGCTTAAAAACAAGAGATGTGTATATTGATATGATCACTGATCTAAGTGTTAGAGCCTTTATAGCTTGTTATGATCGATTCATTGCAAGGCGTGGTCGACGTGAAAAGATGTACAGCGACAATAGAACATCTTTTTTGGTGCTTCGAAAGATATTGCTAGAGCTTATGAGCGCTGGAAAGCAAGTGATATGTTTTCTGAGCTAATGCTGAAGGGGACTGAATGGCATTTTATGACCCCAGCTACACCACATCAAAGTGGTATTTACGAGGCGGCCCTAAAGTCAATGAAACACAATTTTACGCGTGTTATAGGGCAAAAGTGTCTGGAATATGAGCAATTTCTAACGCTTCTAGCGCAGATAGAAGCAATCTTGAACTCGTGCCCGCTATATCCATTGAGCGATGATCCTTTGGACGTGCAAGCCCTAACGTTGGGCTATTTTCTGGTAGGTGAACCGCTGGTTCTCCCTCCTCCATTCGATATAGCGCCACAAATCACAAACACAGGCACCAAAGGGATGATGTGACAGGTAATAAGATCAACGGAAATAAGGTCAATTGACTTTATTTCCCAGCCTGGTGCGTCACACTACGCCGCGCCGCGCACAAGANGCGCAGGAGCTGTCTAAGGCGTTTAACACCGTGTGCCACTCCACGCTACTAGAATATATTAGGGCTTCCTCTATCCCACAGGGACTCAAACGCTGGTCAGAGATTTATCAAATTGGGTCGGCATTCGCCATTGATTTTCGGAGGTAAAACTGATAAAATATATGAGTAAATCAGGAGGTGCCACAGGAGAGTGTCCTTTCCAGCACTATATCTCAAAGCTCCGTCAACCACCAAAAGGAGTCACCATTACCTCCTATGCCGGCGACTGCTCGATAATGGCGTCTGGGAATGGAACTGATGACTTGTGCTCGAAACTAAACAGTTACCTCTCCAAAATTTTCCGCATTTTCACTACAAGGATGCTCACCCGCTCCCTTACGAAATCCTCGGCCATCCTTTTCGCCACCTGGGTGTAAGAGGTCAGGTTACAGCCAGAAATTCTCGTCGATTGCGAACCAATTCTGACTGTGAACAACACTAAAATACTCGCAGTTACCTTCGATAGTCTGCTCTTTTTCTCGGCGCACACAACTGCAATTATCTGTAGAGTACAGGGCCGCAACGAGGGGCTTAAGTCGCTAGCCGACAGTACCTGCGGCTAAGAGAAAGAAACGTTATTGTCAACATACAAGGCAATTGGCCGAAAGGTTCTAAGCTGCCCAAATACGGCAGTCCTCACCACAACGGGATGCTACCTGATGTAGCCAGAGTACCACCTATATGTCGAGGCCCAAATGCTCTCCGTCAAGGAACACAATACTATGCTATAAATCAGTTCCTAGTTGTGTGTCGCAGACGTTGGCACCAGAACAGACACTTGATTGCTGCAGAGCCTTCGCCTGAAGGCATTTATACAAACTTACATTTAAAAGCAAAAGTAAACATTTTTAATTTACATTGACACGACTAAATAGCAGAATCCTCCTTACAAATAGGCCAAGAATAGTAGCGGTGTGATACTATATGGTATACTAATGCCTTTCGATATCATGAGTTTTACCGATGGTTTTATTTCCACCTGTGAGATCTCTGCCAAGCATGTGTAATATTCTTCTATGATCTTGCAGCTTCAGCATTGGTCCGATGTTCCATGTAAGTCAATAAAAGTCATTATAAGGAAACTCAAGAGCACAGATGAGAGTTTTCAGTTATAGGAGGGCCAAGAATTCCCGCTGTCCCACANAGAATTCTCGCTGTCCCACACGATGAAAAGTTTGAGGCCATGATACACTTACCGTGTTCCTTATTGGACGGATGTGGTCGAATCTTTCCTTGTCAGTTCGCCACTTTTGCAATTCGTATTAATATTTCTGAACTGCTTTCTTTGAGTCTTACTGCTGTAATAACGGCCGCCCCGAGCAATTTCGTCAATCGGAGGTGTATGCAAGATCGCATTTAAGGTGTACGAAGACGTCAGACTAAGGTGCGCTTACATAATGTTGCGGTCTTCATATGCATACTTGATTTAGCCATCTGAAAAGTAAATTCGTCTAAGATAAACATAGGGCCAAAGCAGACCAAACCCGGTGTGGGTTTCTATATATTTCGGCTGCAGCGACATCCGATGGGTCCCTTTTCTGCAAAACCTTTGCTTATCATGAAATGAATACGCATTATTGCATTAACAAAGCACAAACCATAACAAGAATTAGTTTTAGTTTTATTAAAAAACTCAAAATTATTCTGTCACGGGTGGGACAATTTTTGTCACGGGTGGGACATGTACGATTTTCTTCATGAAATGGAGCTTCTGGTGAGATCCATATCAAATGATTTAGGTATGATAATTGTTAGAGGCCAAATACAAGATCAATTGACACACTTTTATCACAATAGAGTCATTTTAAGACGCCCGATATACTGCTGCCCCCAGGATCTATTTTAGGGGCAATTGTTATACGAAAGCGAGAAGTCGCCAGATTGATGTATTAAAATGCATGGGAGAATGGATTATTTGCAAACGCATGAAATTTTGTTAGCATTTTTCTAAATGCACGTCTGCACGTTGCATTTCATTGCAATGAAATTTCGAATGTGCCTTAATGATTTTCAAGTTTGTTTAGACTGGCTATGTATGTCTGCCTAACACTAACTACAGGTTAAACATGGATATCGACTCCTGTTATCACGTCGATAGCGATGTCTAACCTGCTGTTAGTGTTAACCAGACATTAAGTAACGGGTCCTAAGAGTAGATGGAGTTGAGTAATTTTTGGAAAACTGATTTCATGGACAAATCAGGCTCAAATTTAGCTCCTTTGGTGAAACCATAGAATGTCAGAAAAGGTCTTATGTACCGATGTCTAATCCGAAAAGTTATCTGCATTATAATACTTGTACGCAGATACAAATATCTTTGCCACTTAAAGGCTATTTATTGGATTGAATTCATAAGTAAGGCGAACTTCCAGATTTTCTTGGTTGGAACTTTTGAGCTAATTGTTAGTACTGACTTTTGGATTGTTGTTTAGCAACCTTCATCATAGAATTCTCTAGCGACTCTATGATAGTAATGTTTATTTACCATGACTTTTCGAGCTGACCACGCGAAATTTTTTACTGCGTCACTTAGCCCATCAACAGTATTATGGAGTTTAGTCAACCTGAACTTCAAATTTTTGTGGAATTAAACATAGGTTTGAAACGTTAAACTTGTTTTTGTTTATATTGCTAGGCACCATTAGAAAAACTTTATAAGTGATTGTCACTGGTGGGACACGATAAAACGTTTCAAAATCTTAGAAGTAGGCACTTATTATATAATAAATGAAATGAAATAGGGCTGCATATTATAAACATACTCTATTTATGAAATTATAGAAAAATCCCTAAAGTAGTAACTAAGAAATACGTAGTTACAACTTTTTTTGTCACCGGTGGGATATGCAAAACCGTAATGATTTCATCCCATTATATAATTTAAATTCCTATTTTTCTTCAATGCCATGTTGCTTCCTTGGGACGAAGAAAGATCGAGACATTCGTTCCCCACTTCAAAAAAATAATAACTTTGTAAATTCTTGATTTTGCAGAGCATTCTGTATTAAAATATATTGTCGCATTCAATTACTTTTCTAATGTTGAAGTTTTGAGTTTTTTTCCAAAATACGTTAATTTGAGGTATTTAGCATTGATTCATCAAGCATTTCATGTTCAATAAGTTACTTTATAATTGGACACAAAGTTTCACTTACTCATGGAATACCCCATAAGCTACTTTTCCATACGAACACAGAAATATACTTTTGTTAAAAAACGCGAAACTCTCCGCTATCCCCGAATTATTCGAAGCAATTATTGTTAACCAGCTGACATATTCTATATCTTCTTCAATTACACAATCTCAACACGGGTTTTCTAAAGGAAAATCTACTATGACTAATTTATTGGAGTTTACAACTCATGTCTCAAACGGTTTTAGAGAAAATGCTCATACCGACGTAATTTACACCGATTTCAGTAAAGCTTTTGACAAAGTATGTCACTCGTTACTCATCCGTAAACTCGACCTAATCGGCTTTCAGCCCGGTCTTCTTCAATGGATCTCATCTTACGAGTTATCTTAAGAGTTATCTTACTAATATTATAAATGTGAAAGTTTGTATGTTTGGGTGTTTGGGAAATCATCACGCGGAAACGACTGAACGCATTTGCATGAAATTTTGTACGCAGATAGCCTATGGGCCAGATTGGTTAATAGGCTATTTTTTTTAAGAGTTGCCACCTGTTAAAAAAGTTTAATTTATTTAATATGCGGGAACGACTGAATGGATTTGCATGAAAATTTGCACACAGATAGCTTATGATCTACAGTGGAAAATTGGCTACTTTTCTTAAGAGTTGCCACATGTTTGAAAATGAAATTTTGCTCAAAGATGGTTTATGGACCTGGATTGAAAAACAGGCTACTTCCTTAACCGGTTTTCCGATCAGAACGAAATTTAGTACACTTACTACGGATTTCGGAAGGATGGTCTTAGACTGGAAGTAAGTCCGATAACTCAAGGCCCCTCCCATGCAAATTGGAATTTTCATATTACATACATATCTCTGGAAGTATTTGTGGGAGAGAACTGAAACTTGGTATAGTGATATCTATGTGAAATCAATGTTGGCTTTAATCGATTGATGTTTTAATCAGTTAGTTAATTTGATTAAATTCAATCTGATTACAGTTAATCATGATTAATTTTAATCTGAACAGTTAATCGTAACCGCGATTAAAAAATTTATTTTTAATCATTAACTCTTAATTCGATCAAGTAGGTTTGGTGATTAATTAAGTCATGCTGGAATTTCCCTGTGCACACAAACCAAGTTAATCCGGTATGGCTAAGTCGGGTTTCCTTATCCATCTAAGCAATTTGGTGTGCATTTTCATTAAGATATATACCAACAAACGCTTTACAAGCTAGGTTTGTAAAAGTTCCCAGTTTATGTATTACTAAAAACAATAATTATAATTTTTTTATATTATGTTGTTTTTATAAGCGTAAAACACAAAATAATTTCTATAACTGGTGTTTGGTTTCAAACTCGGACAAACTAGACAAATTAATCAGATTTTATTTTTAATTGGATTAACGATTAATGTTTTAAATTAATTAAACGTAACCGCAGCCAGCCATTAACGATTAAAAAAATGTTATCATTAACCGTACAGTTGATTACGACTAATTAATTTTAATCGTCAAACGCGATTAACATTTTACTCGTTAATTTTTAATCGTTAATCAGATTAACAGTTTGCCAACACTGTGTGAAATCATGTTCACGGAGAAAAATGGACGTTTTTGGAAAAGAGGCGTAGCACCTCCCATACTGACTGAAAGTTTCATATTGCATATCTCTTCAAATGTTTGGGGTAAAGCACTCAAGCTTGGTAAGGAAATACATATGTATGTATGTGAAACTAATACCATACTCATGGAGAAAAATGAGAGTTATTGGAAAAGGTGGTGTGGCAACTCCCATGCAAATTGATTTTTCTATGCCGCATATCTCTGGAGGTGTTTATTGCAGAAGACGGGAGCTTGGCACCGAGATGTGTATACAAAATTAATTACATACTCATGGAGAAAAATTTGCGTTATTCGAAAAGGGGGCATGGTCCTCCCGTACAAATTTACTTTTATACTGCATATCTCAAGAGGGGTTCATGGTAGAGTACTGCACTTGGTACTGGGGTATGTACAATCAATTCTAAATTCATGAAAGAAGATTAGGGTTATAAGAAAAAGGGGCGTGGCACTTTCTGGGCAATTTACTTTTTCTTGCCACATATCCCTGGAAGTGTTTGTGGAAGAATACTGGAACTTGGCATGGAGTTGTGTATGCAAAATGTTTCAATTGCTCATGGAAAAAATGTGAGTTATTAAAAAAGGAGGCATGTCGCCTCCCATACATGCTAAACATTTCTTAATACATATCTCTGGAAGGATAGAACATCTTTGGAATTATTTTAAATTTGTTATGGAGGTTTATTTTATAAGTGCCGTACTGATAGAAATAATTTCATTTAATGGAAAAGGGAGAGCCGGGTTCGGCCTTATAATCTAAAGCTCTCTTGAGGCATTTGCTACAGTAATGAGAAGTGGTATTTTATCAAGGCCAGGTTACTAACTTTAAGTTGGAAATATTAGAACCCGCCGTGGCACTTCCAAGAAGGTTACATGTTTACGCGTCGTATACCTGGAACCATTTTAAGGTAAACTTAGAGATTGATATCTTTCGTATGCCTAGCGCGCAGACGAGATTTTATAATTTCATAGTTTTAAACGGCCTAAATACCTTAACTCTAACATTATTAAATTATTTTTCATATTTGCATAAAAGCGCGGGATGAAACCCGCGGGTATAAGCTAGTTGTTAATAATTAAGGGTATTCATCAAACCTTATAAATGCATTGTATACCGTATAAACTTATAATTGTGTAAACCTTATAAATGAACTGTCAAAATTTGTATGGAAACTCGTTTACACGTTTCTGATAAATTTATCTAGCGATTTCACTGAATAAACTTGATAAACTGAAGACAATGCAACTCTGTCGCAACTCTAGCTATGTTTTCTTTGGCAATAATCGGGATCCGCATACAAATTTTGCACGCAAATTCAACAACGATATGATCCTGATAGAGATCTGGTTCAATTATTATACCGTCTGTTTGTTTTGTTTCACTGATAATTCGCAAAGTTTGGTAGCCGTAACAAATGAATTCATACACAAACAGACATTCTGCCATTGTTTCCCTGCAAAAAACGGGACTAATCCGGGATGACTCCGGGAGCAATCGCAAAGGAGCATGCGACTAATACCACTTTTGATCTCTTTATATGGAATGAACTGATCGCTTTTGTTCGATCATGTCCTATGAAGAGACTAATTGTTCACCTTTATACCCGAATGGGTACAAAAAGCGACTAGTCACTTTTAAAAAATAAAAATAAAAATTTGCGCCAGCTGAGATTCGAACCGGGGTGCTCAGTTTTGATAGGCGAATACTCTCTCTGTGTGCCAACGCCGCACATGAAATTTCATTGACTAAGTGCGTACATATCATTAAATCGTTAATAGTACCCGTTAGAGATGAGTTGGTGACTAATTGATCTCCAGTTATACCCATAAGGGATGAGTCGAGACTAATTGGCCTCCATTAGTACCCGTATGAGACTAGTTGGGACTAATTAATGCCCAATTGTACCCGATTGAGAGTAATCTCGGAATACTCTCTTTAGAGATTAGTCGCACAATTTTTTGCAGGGTTCTTATAACTTGCTTCAAATAAATAGCCTTTATGTTATATGTACATTTATTTAAATAGATATCTCGTAAATATAATTTTTTCCAATTTAGTTAGGTAGTTTCTATAATTTCTTTATCCCCGTGCTAGTAGTATAACGTTAGTGATACTGAGCTCTATAACCAAAGAAAACATGACTATTGTCGCATGTGTAAACGAAAAGAGAGTGTGGGTCGTTCATGTAACAGAGTGCGTAAACTTATAAGATTATCTGCTTGATAAAGTTATCGGTTTAGATGAATACCACTATTTTTCTTCCAACATCATTAAAGTTTCTTCAGGAGTTCCTCAGGGAAGCCAGCTTGGTCCGATTCTGTCCCTGATATTCATTAATGATATTTCTTCTATAATAAAACATTCAAAAATTTTAATGTATGCCGATGATGTGAAACTTTTTAAAACATTGTACTCTGTCGAAGAAAGGTCTTTGTTACAAGCGCATCTGAACAACGTGGTTAGTTGGTGTAATACAAACTATATGCCACTAAACCTTCAAAAATGTAAAGTTATGTGTTTCTCTCGGAGGGCTGTTCAACCAGCTGTTTATTCAATATCAAATTATAATCTGGAGCAGGTATCCAATTTTGTCGATCTTGGTATCACAATGGATTCCAAACTCAATTTCAACCATCATATTAATGTTACAGTCAATAAAGCCAAAGGCGTTTTTGCATTTGTAAGGCGATGTTCAAAAGAGTTCAAAGATCCTTATGTTACAAAAGCACTTTTTACCAGTTTAGTTAGACCTATACTAGAATACGGATCTATTGTTTGGAATCCCCGCTACCAAGTTCATTCAGAAAGAATTCAATCAATTCAAAAACAGTTCTTGCTTTTTGCATTGCGTAATTTTAACTGGGATTCAGATTACAATCTCCCCCCTTACACAAGTCGTCTAAAGCTCATAAATTTGCCTACACTCGCAAGTCGTAGAGAAATGCTGAGTATAATATTTATCGTAAAATTAATGACAGGCTTGATTAATAGCCCGGCCCTCTTGGGTGAGGTAAATTTTAATGTTCCTTCTCGAGTGTCAAGACACTTTCGACCTCTATTTTTAAAGCCATGCAAAACTAATTTTGAACTAAACGAATCATTCCGTGGTTTATGTCAAGATTTTAACTGTCATTCCAGCACGTTTGACGTATCGGACTCGATTTTTACTATAAAGAAAACTATTATTTCCACTCTCAATAACTGAAATACTATCTTTAGCATATCCAATCAGCTGATGAATTTGATTCTGTAGTTTTAGATCTCGACACTTAACAAACTCCTGTTTCCACTACTCGGCACCAAACAACTAAAAAAAAAAAAAAAAAGGTTCCGTACGTCATGCGGACTGCGCCCCTCGTGTCGGTTGGGCGGGAATGGAGAGTAAAAAGCCGTTGGGATTAATTAAAAAAAAAAAAAGCTCAAATAAACAAAAAAAAAATTAAATAAAATTTACCGTACGATTTTCAGTGTCACTGGCTGTAAATATTCATGTAAAATTAAACTGCTAAAAATTCTAAATATTATTCCCGTTTATTTGTACATGAGATCAAAAATTATCTGACATTCGAACAGATTTAAATTAATTAATAATTCAGTTTATAATAAAGCTTAAACAACTAATTGCGTGTAATAGCACAAATTCCTTACTAAAAAAATAAGTTCAAAGTACTAGTAATTAAAAGGACATACGTACTTGAAATTTTATCCTATAAGTATTTTAATTACAAGCATTTTTAGGTGCCTGGATAACTGAACGTACGAGTAATTTAAAAGTACATACATAAGTTCACCCCTGTCTGCAGAAAATATCGCAGTGTTTGTTCTTCACTAAGGACTTAAAAATGCTTTCAGTTACTATGTTTATGGAAATTATACAGGAAAATTTTAATAAGAAGTACTTCAGTGCTCTCTGTTACAACATATCGATACCTGAGTGGAAGACCGACCNCCTTAACTGCGAGGGTTATATAGACTCCGTTGTTGAACATTTTAAAGAAAGCTTTACTTCAGCCGCTGGCCTGGCAACACCAAATCAAGTCCAAGTACCACNCTTAAACTATACAAAAAAGCTAATAAGCAAATGGATGTATAGAATTGACAACAACAACCACGCTGTCGAGTTTAAATAGCGGCAAATCAGCTGCACTTGATAGTAGTTGGGTGAATAAGGAAAATGAATTAGCAACAAGAGTTTACGGGATGTACATAGCTCAGTGGTTAACGCTTCTGACTTTGAACATCGAATACGCAGGTTCGATCCCTGCTGAAGTCTAGAAAAAAGAAGTCTGATGAGGAGATGTGGTGATCTCCGAAATAGTGCTATAACTTCTACCGCTTAGACTTTGTTGCTTTTTCAATTTTTCCTAATAAACAATCGTGGTACAAAGCTCAATAAAAATATTAAAAATAAAATGTTAACAAGCCACAATAACATTGACAAATTCAATTTGTTATTGCCACATCGTCATTGACTTGATGTTCGCTGTTCGTGTGGATTGTTTTGTGCAGTTACATGCTCGACAAGCATGACTTGATGTTCGCTGTTCGTGTGGTTTGTTTTGTGCAGTTACATGCTCGACAAGCGTTTGAAACAAGTCTAAAAATTTATCCGTATTAGCCATCTTTTCCTTATGGCGCCTTTCCCTTGCATCTTCTGTGCCAGAAATCTTCCGCTTCTTCTACAATTAAGTCACAAAAATCGTAGTCGGGATTTTGGTAAACTTCCGTATCGTCAATGGAAATGAAAATGACTTTAAAGATTTATTTGATAGCCTAGGTAATAGATTCCTAGCAGGAGGCAACTTCAACGCAAAGCATACTGGGGATCACGCCTTATTAACCCAAAAGGGCGGCAGTTATGCAATACCATTATAAACAGGCATAATAGACTATAGATCACATCTCCTGGTAAACTTACTGGCCCACCGATATAAAGAAGATACCAGACCTAATAGATTTCGCAATTACAAGAAACATAGACAGAAATAACATAACAGCAGAAACTATACCTGAACTATATGACCAACCCCAAAACATCGAGATTGAGCCTCATCTAAATTCAAATAACACCAACTGGCTTAAATATAAAAAGTACATCAGTAGTCACCTTAAATTAAACGCTGCCCTTAACTGCGAGGGTTATATAGACTCCGTTGTTGAACATTTTAAAGAAAGCTTTACTTCAGCCGCTGGCCTGGCAACACCAAATCAAGTCCAAGTACCACCTACACCTACAACAGTTACAAATAACGAAATAGAACAACTTGTGGCAGAAAAGCGGCGCCTAAGAAGACAGTGGCAGAGCCATCGCTCACCAACCTCACAGCTACTGTATAAATCTGCAAGTAGAAAACTAAAACAAGCACTCAAACGTGCAGAGGATCGCAACGTGCAAAGGTACATTAAGAAGCTTTCCCCGAATTCTACTAAAACAGACTCTCTATGGAAATCGCTAAAATACTTCAAACCACCAGTGGCTACGGAAATGCCAATTAGGAACCAAAGTGGTACCTGGGCTCGTGTGAGCAGGAGAGAACCGAGTGTTTTTCACACCACATAAAGAATATGTTTCAGCCAAACTGTTCAACGAACAACTTCAGGCTGCCACCAAAAATACAAATGAGCTATACACATCTAGAAAGACGAACTTTTTAGAAGTAAATGCTATAGTAAAGCAGCTTAATTGCCGGGTGCTGATTTTATAACTCCGAAAATGCTAATTGAGCTACCGAATGTTGCACTAGCAATTCTTTCTGACCGTTTCAACGCTATCCTCAAATTTGGTTACTTTACGAAACCATGGAAAAGGTCGAAGATAATCATGATATTCAAGCTTGGAAAAGACGCAACACAGCCGTCTTCATACAGACCAACAAGCTTACTGCCCTGTCTTTCCAAAGTATTCGAAAAAGTACTCCTATCAACGATATCTCCCTTTCTCCATGAACGCAATTTAATACCAGCACACCAATTTGGCTTCCGAGAAAAACATGGTACAATTGAACAAGTTAATCGAATTACAAATGAAATCAGAAGGGATTTGAGCTCAGAGAGTACTGCTCTGCTATTTTTTCTCGATGTGGCACAAGCATTCGACAAAGTGTGGCACGACGGTCTTAACTATAAAATTAAAAAATTGTTACCGCCGGAAATCCACAAAATATTTGAATCATACATAACTAACAGAAAATTTGCTGTAAAAGTATCTAATTTCACTTCAAAAGATATGTCGATAACGGCTGGCGTTCCTCAAGGTAGTGTACTCGGGCCTATGCTGTATATCATCTACACTTCAGATATTCCAACTAGCAAGGATATACTCACATCCACATCCACAGAGCTTCAAGAGTACTAGGGGAACATTTACTACTCATAAAAGAATGGCTGGCAGACTGGCGCATAAAAGTCAGCGAACATAATTGTAAACATAAAACATTTTCACTCAGGCCGCAAGTATGCCCCCCAATCAAATTAAATAATGTCCACATTCCACAAGCCAATGAGGTGACAAATCTAGGAATACACTTGAATAGGAGGGAGACTAACTTGGCGCAAACACATATCAACCAAGATTACACAAATGAAGCTAAAGTCAGATAGCGTAAACCGGCTTATAAACAGTAAATCAAAACTGAAACTAGATTATAAAGTTACTATATATAATACAGTCATTAAGCCTACATGGATGTATGGTATTCAACTGTGGGGTACGACCTGTGCAACCAACATTGACAGGATCCAAAGATTCCAATCTAAAACGCTAAGGGCCTTAATGGGAGCGCCGTGGTATGTCCGCAATGAAAATATACATAGGGACCTTGGTATACCGATAGTTGAATCTGTAATCGATAGCAGCCGAGAATAATAAAAATAAAACTGCGTAACCACCCAAATCCACTGGCAAGTGGCCTATGCAACACAACAAATATAACACGCCTGCGAAGATGAGATCTACCAGCCTTTCGTTGAGCGACGGGAAACCAACAGGGCTCAACCCCAGGGTTTGAGCTATATTTCATTTCATTTCATTTATTAAACAAATTCATTAGTACAATAAGATCTTAAAGCTCTTTTATAGTACAACAGTAATTACAACCACAAACATAAAGCAACAAAAGGAAAACAATAAGTAAAAAAAAAAATAACAGAAAAAGAAAAATGCAACTAGTTCTACGACTAAAAACTAACATAATTACTTAAGTAAAAACACAACGACAAAAACGTAAACATGTGTAGATAAATACATCACATATGAAAAACCTAGCAGCTAGCGAAACTCAGAGTACAAAAACTTATTGACGAAAGTACAAAAACAACACATTCCTAAGCCCTTATTTAAGCTGGAGCGGGTAGCAGGTGGAATAGAAGACCATAAACGCGTGACGTTGACAAAAAATAGTCTTGCAGAGTTAAGATAATTAAAGCTAGGTACAATTAAGTCGCTTATACGGGCAGATTTTGGAAAGGTTAGCTTATTATACAGATAGCTAGGTAGCTTATCCGACATTAAACTGAAAAGAAAAATACAATTCCTTGCTTTCAAGTACTCAGATATCTCACAGCCCAATAGGTGAGATCTCCAACTAGAAATGTGATCAAATTTAGCCAAACCAAATACATATCGTGTTACGTGATTGAAAACTACTTAAATTTTGTGGGCAGATTGAGAACTAAGCTTGCTGTAAATACATTCAGGATAACAGATTATTGGCAAAATCATTTGTATTGCAAGTTTTCTCCTGATGTCGACCGGCATAAAGGATGCAGATATTCTTAAATTACGAAGAGTGATGAATACTTTGCTAATTACGAAACTCACGTGATCATCACAGGAAAGACTAGAGTTGATTACAAAACCAAGGTTTGCACTTTAGACACAAATTTAAGACACTTATTATTTATATATAGGTTAGGTATGGCAGAAAAGGCATCGCGACGTTTAGAAATGGGTAACACATAGGATTTATCACTGTTAAGACAAAGCTCATTTTTTAAAGCGCAAGATGATATAGAGGACAGATCACAGTTAAATCTAGAGCACAAGGAGACTGATTGGTCATGAGGTCCTGACAAGTAGAGCTGAATATCGTCTGTCATATAAGAATAAACTGAATAGTAGCGGTCCCAGTATTGAGCCTTTGGGAACACCAGTACACAAAGGTTTAAGTCTAGAAAATGTGGTACCGACCCTTACACGCTGAGTCCTATCTTCAATCGTACAGCAGACTCCCCAAAGCCAAAATTATTACTTAATTTGATGGAAAGTAGTCTATGGTTCACCGAGTCGAAGGCTTTAGAGAAGTCAAGCAAGCATAACAAAGTTAATTGGTTGTTGTCATAAGGAATTCGTATATCGTCCAGAATTTTAATAACTGCAGTGGAGCAGCTATGCTTTGCCCTAAACCCAGACTGGAACGGCGAAAGTAAATTAAATTTGTTAATATGCAAGTTAATTTGCTCTGTCATCAGCTTCTCAAAGACTTTAGATAGACATGGAGGAACACTTATAGGACGAAAATCACAAGCACTACTCGCAGACTTATTTTTAGCAACCGGAATAACGTCGGCGATCTTCCACGCATCGGAGAAAGACGAGGTTGTAACACAGTGGTTGATAACATTAGTAAGATTTGTGGCATAATTAGCTTTACAAATTTTATTGGTATCTCATCTGCGCCAACCGCATTTGACCGTATCTTATAAATTCATCTTGCCACATCAAACTCTGATACCACATTGAATTCAAATGACTGACCGACATGCACAACAGGAGACGGAATTATGGGGTTGGAAGCAGGAGCACAAGGTGATACAGAACGACTGACAAATACATCATTAAGCTCTTCTGGGTTAATACAACAATCAGGACTGTCGCTAACATGAACACGAAGGTTTTTTAGATTACGCCACAAAACATTACTCGGAAGGAGTGGGTTTAACATTAAGAACTTGCGCTTTTCACACTTAATAAGAGCAGTTGTCTTATTTCATAACGACTTATAGGCTTGCCAATTGGTATCGGTCCGGTACTTCTCCCAAATATAGTACGATTTGTTACGTTTTATAATCATAGACCGAACGATTTTGTTGAACCAAGGGCATGACGGTGATCGATTGAGAAGAGTGCGTACTGGAACATGAGCCCTAAACAAGCTTACAACATTTTCGTTCAGAAAGCTCAACTTTTCATTTACAGAGCTTAGGCTCCAACAATCACTCCAGTCAATGCGGGATAAGTCAGCAGATAGGCTATCAATATTTATTAGACGGTAGTCAGGAAAGTTAGGAGGACTATCTGCTACAATATGATCAAAATTGATGTCAAAGCACAGAAAATTAGATCGTGATCAGAAATAAACGACAACTGCTCAAATTTTAACACAGTAGACGGATCAGAAACAATAAAGTAATCAAGCAGACTAGGACAACAGTTATTTCCGTATCTTGTAGGTACACAAAGATTTACAATAGATAGACCAAGACTAGACACATCATCTAACAAACGGGAGTTATACAAATCACTACACAACAAATTTACATTAAAATCGCCACAGACAATAATTTCATCATAATCGACAGCTACAGCAGACAACATATTAAAAAACGCATTCACGCTACAACACTTGTTAGGGTTATGCACACACGACAAAAGGACCTTTGAAGAAGAATTGGGATTAGATACCTCAACTAGCAAATACTCAGTAGTATTACCAACCGATTGTAAAATAAAGCGAGTTTTTAGATATTTCTTGCAATATATCGCAACTCCACCACCCTTCTTATCTAATCTATCAACCCGAACAAGCTTATAATTACACTATGCGACAGTCAAAATGGGGATGGGATGAAACCAACGGGAAATGTTATATCGGTCAAAAACAAGTTATACGTGTCCCGGCGTTTCGCTGGGTCACGTCTAGGAATCGAGATATATATATAACTATCATATAGGGGAAACTGTCACCTTTGGTGGTCTTTTTTTGACATAACTCGAGAACCACTAGTCCGATTTTGCTCAAACAAATTTAAAAAAATTAAAAATTACAATTCCTTTAATCTGTTCATATAACGTTTTTCTATATAATCAACAGTTTTTCCGGTAAAAATAAATGTATGAAGAAAAAAATATTTTTTGCCTAAAATATAAAATTTTTTTTAAAACTGTTGATTATATAGAAAAACGTTATATGAACAGAATAAAGGAATTGTAATTTTTAATTTTTTTAAATTTGTTTGAGCAAAATCGGACTAGTGGTTCTCGAGTTATGTCAAAAAAAGACCACCAAAGGTGACAATTTCCCCTATATGATAGTTATATATATATCTCGATTCCTAGACGTGACCCAGCGAAACGCCGGGACCGTATAACTTCTTTTTTACCGATATAACTTTCCCCGGTAGTTTGAACCCTTCCCGATCACTGACCCCTACCATTTGTCTCACAGTGTTATTAATGGAAAAGTGTGCACCACTTATACCAGCCCTAAACCACGTCTCCGACACACAAATAACATCAATACTCGAATATTCAAAAGTCCTCCTAACAACATCCATCTTCTCATTGTTTAAACTGCGCGCATTAAAATGGACNTAACAACATCCATCTTCTCATTGTTTAAACTCCGCGCATTAAAATGGACCACATTAAAGCCTTTCTGTCGGCTGCATAAAATGTTCAGTACTGAAAGGCTATTACCATCAACGCTACTTAATTTGTTCGTCATAATAATTGCAAAAAGCAAAAACATATGCAACTTTAAGATAGTGAAGAAATTACGAAAAACAGAAACAAAAAAACCCAAGTTGCGCTATCTTTAAAAAATATAAAATACAACAAAAAACATTTGAAAATATATGCATAACAATATATCTAACGAAACGGCAGCATGTCATCTTCGCTGATTAACTTTGTTGATGTGCTTTTATTATTTTTATTATTGTCATCTTTCACATGCACAAAACCTCTAAACGTAAATACCTTTAGCAGTTTACCTTCACGACGCAGTTTTATGGCCTCATGCAGTAAACGTCTATTCTCCTTGGTGAGGCTCTCAAAAATATGGAAGCTGCCAGCAATGCCAAGGGGATGAAGGGGGACCGCCGATTTTGTTTTCTTGCGATATTCGCTAAAGGCGCGTAAAGTGCGGTTACGGTCGAGAGGGGAGTGAGTATATTATTGAAAATTAGACGTAAGATTTTTAAACTTGTTGTTAGTCTTCATAGATGTAAAACAAGCAGATCCAACAAATAAATGCAAGTATAATTAAAAAAAAAATGTTACATGGTTTATTTCGATGTTTTTTTTCTGAGACAAATGTGGTTCTATTTTAATTATAAATCTATATATCTCTATAAAATCGTACAGAGACAACCTACATATTAAATTAAGATGCTCGATTTGAAATTTTGCACAAACATTTCAGATTTAAGAATCATTCGATATACATATGTATGTACAAACATACATATTTGCAGGGAATATTTTTTTTTAGATTCTAATTGTTTCTTAAAAATTTTTGACATCCGCATTCGCATCCGAATCCGCGGTCGTTAGCTGTTAAAGCGCAGTTACCCACGGACGTAAAAACGGAGAACGTGTCAGCTGACACGATCTATCTTATGGGATCTGCGTGTTAACAAAAACTCACCACCGATATCTTTCTACGTATATCTTTCTACGTACTTCTACGTTACGCTACGTACACGTTCGTGGGTAACCGCGCTCTTAGACATCCACATCCGCATTCGAACATTCCCAGTACTTACATATGTATCTAGGTACTTGTATGCATGCGCGTTGAAGATGTTTGTGCTATCGCTTTGTATAGCCGTTATACGTCGATTTCTTTCTTTTTTTCCCTTCCTCTATACAATGTTCTTACTCATGTAACAGTTTTAAAAATTTCACTCTCCATTTTTGCAATACCGGCGCCTAAGAAGTTTCATTTCAAAAACCTATGTGTGCAGCACAAGATAGCCAGTAATAAACCTTGGGTAAATTTGGCGCCTGCCTTCCTCGGTGATGAATATCCCAGGGATGAAATTAATGATATATACGCCTTCTAAGCATGCAGGGTTGCTTTTAAGAAACAAAATAAAATGTAACACAAAATATTTTTTAAAATAAAAGTGTAAAACGAAATTTATTGAATAATTCCACATAAAATGGTATACATAAACGACTCATTTTATAAACGATTTGAATAAACCGTATTTCACAACCTCCGGATTGCAAATTTTTTACAACTATGAGGTGAATGAAAATTTTTAACCCGCCAGAGCTAGTGAAAAATTTGACAGCAAGAATTACGCCTACCTGACGGTTTTGAAGTAGTTTTTTTTCTAATGGTATTGCTAAGACGTCTAATAAATGCTTGGCTTTCAGTGCTAGAAGACTCAAACTCAGTAAAGAGAAGTAATTTTTATATAATTTCTGCATTTTAATTGCTCAACTTCTTTTGCACTAGAGCAACTGTCAAAAATTTCCAGCAGTAAAAAGTTACGAATTGGCACACCAGAAATGTAAAATTTTCTAACCAAAATAAATAAAAAATAAAATAAAAGTGTGTGTGCCAATCGGCAACATTTTTCTCTGCGTTGGGACGGGGTAGACAAATTTTCAATGGTGTACAAATAAATTGAATTTTGCTGTGCCAAATGCAAAGTAAAATGTTGACAGTTGAAAAACCATACAAACGCTCGTGCGAAAGCTCTATTTTTGTGTGTTTGCGAAATCGTTAAAATTTATATCTATTTGATGACTTTTTAAGTAACGTACGCTTTTTTCCGCTTCCATTTTGATGTGCAATCTTTATTACAGGCACCAAACAATGTTACATATGTATGTGCAGGGATGCCGTTTGGATCTAAATAGATCCAATTGGATACATTTTTATACGAA
This sequence comes from Rhagoletis zephyria, assembly GCF_001687245.7. Lineage (NCBI taxonomy): Eukaryota > Metazoa > Arthropoda > Insecta > Diptera > Tephritidae > Rhagoletis > Rhagoletis zephyria. The sequence continues at coordinate 40,199 of NW_016160230.1, read as the reverse complement.
TTTTTGCGAGATACTTATTTTTTCCGATAAGTATAAATGTGATATTTTTTTATATAGCCAAAATTTTACAGTTTCTATAAAGTTTTTTCGTTCAAAAATCGATTTTAATTAAAGATGATAGAAAGCATTACGTATTAAAAATCACAGCTTAGGCGTGAAACTAAAGCATATAATTTTTTGTGAACGAAGTAATGAACATATGAACAGACCTCTCCAAAATAGGTATAAGTGCAATTGTTTGAATTAGCTAAAAGGATGCTTTCAGCAAGATTGGCGCTTACACATATGTTAGTGTTTGGCCGAGCTTCTCCTCCGACTTGTGGCGTGCGCCTTGATGTTGTCACACAAAGCGGAGGGACCTACAGTTTTACGTCGACTCCGAACGGCGATTGTATTTTTATGAGAAGCTGTTTTACATGGCAGATATACACCCCGAGGTTTGCCATTGCCTGCCGAGGGACGACCGCTGTTAAGAAAAAACCTTTTTCTATATTTTTTTTGCGATGTTGCTTTGACCAGGGTTTGAACCCAGGTGCTGCGGAGTGGAAGCGCGCACTGCTTACCACTACACCACAGCGGCCGACGATCTTAATATATATATATAAAGTAAATAGATACTCTTTCCGTAGTAATCTCTTTCATATCTTTCATTCGTTAATTTAAAAAGAAGGAAGATCTCAATGTAGGTTAAAATACACTGTTTAAAAACTAGATTTGATTTATTTAAGGAAATTTGTATGAACTTTACTAAAAAGTCTTTAAATACACTCTAATTTTTTTTGTTTATTTGCGCATATTAAGAGAGGTAACCAGTTTCCTCCTAATTTGCACACCGTGTAATAAAATTAAAAATTGTCTGTTTACTTTTACATACCAAATTTGTCGCGAAGAGAAAAATTACTCATAAAATGTTAAAAATAGAGTAAGTGAGCCTCTAATGCGTTTTATTAGTAGAAAATTTATTTTTAGTTTTAAAATTTTTGCAATTTTAAACATTTCATGTGTCTATTTATGTGTATATGTATATTTTAAAGATCTCAAGTTCAAAATCAAATCCTGAACATCTTATACGTATATTTATACAGATTCTTGTTGAAAAGTAGACACTTTTCCGTAGTAGTTTTACACATACTTTTTAGCGTGTACAGGTACAAATGTAACATATTAATTACTATTTATTATACTTACTTTGCAAAATGCTTTAATTAATTAATTAATTAATCCCAACGGCTTTTTACCCTCCATTCCCGCCCAACCGACACGAAGGGCGCGTCCGCATGACGTACGGAACTTTGTTTTTTTATTTTTTATTTTTTGGTGACGAGTAGTGGAAACAGGAGTTTGTTAGGTTAGGTTAGGTTAGGTTAAGGTGGTTGTAACTCCGCACGGAACGGCAGAGAGACACACTTAGGCCATTTTGACCCATTGTGATGCCACTATGAACGAGCTCTTGTTCATTTCCCCTAGTTTCCCAAATGATAGAACCATCGTGTGACCTTAATGTATCGTTGAAGGTCGCGGACGTCCACAGAGTCGAGATCGGCTAAACACCGAAAAGTATGTTGACTAAAAATAGCAAATCTTGACCTTGTCAGGGCGGGGCAGTGGCAGAGATAGTGTTCTACACTATCCGCCTCCTCCTCGTCCCTGCAGGCACGATAGGCACGGATAACCCATTCGCCTAGCATGCGCTCCCATTAACCAGTGTCCTGTAATTATACCTACAACTGTGCTAATAATGGGGCGGTCGATTTGTATGAGAGTTTTAGATCGTTTTTCGTTTATAATTGGCCAGATCTGTTTTGTAACAGAACATGTTGGTTATTTCGCCCAACGTTCGTTGGCCAATTTAATGAAAATAGATTTCAGTTGGTGCTTACTCGAGGACAGGGGAACGCCTGCATCGAGCGCAGAGTTTGTTGAGCGTAGTTCAGTTCCCCCCCTCGCCAGCTCATCTGCCGCGCAGTTTCCCGGTATTCCACTGTGCGCGGGTACCCATACCATGTTAATGGTGGCTTTCGCGGCAAGCTCGTTTAGGGTACTTCTGCATTCGGCAGCCACCTTTGAGGAAGTGTTACTGCACTGCAAAGATTTAATCGCTGCTTGGCTTTGACCCGTCCGTAAATATGGCGGTAGATCTTGGATCTAAGTCCGAGCGATTTACCCAGTTGCTTTTGTCTGGAATTTTCGAAGCAGAGATGTGGACTAATGTAATCCAGCTTACGTAAGGTTGCTGGAATGGTGCTCAGAAATTTGGAGTGACCGAACCTTTGGTCTCTCCATGTATGAGCTGCATTCAGTCTAGTTGCATTGCAGCTGGCCAGATATCTTCCGAAGAGATCGGTAGGGAGAAGATTCAAAACAGTCTCCAGAGCCCTACTGGGAGTAGAGGGCAGGGCACCCGTGATTAACATGGTTGCCGCCCTTTGTACTCGGTCCAATATGCCTTGTAAGTGGATTTTTCTAGAGCCGGCCACCATACGGTAATCCCATAGAAAAGGATGGGTCGGACAACCGCCGTATACATCCAGCGTATTATGTGTGGTTTCGGACCCCATCGTTTCCCTACCGCTGCCTTACAGGCGTAAAGGGCGGTAATGGGTTTCCTGGATCGTTCCGAAAGGTTCCGCCTCCAGTCCAACTTCCTGTAGAGAATTAAGCCGAGGTATTTAACCTCGTTGGAGAGTGTAAGTCCCACCCCATTTAGGGAGGGGGGCTGAAAAGACGGTATCTTATATTTCCTCGTGAAAAGTATCATTTCGGTCTTGGTGGAATTAACTTTAAGTCCACACTCCCTCGACCAGCTGTTCACGAGACAGAGAGCGCTTTTCAAAAGTTCGCTTAGCGTTTGGAGATGCTTGCCCGTGACTGTGAGTGCAATGTCGTCGGCATACGCTACGACGTGACAGCCGGTACTCTGCAGTCTCATCAGAATTGAGTTTACTGTAAGGTTCCATAATAGGGGGGAGAGAACTCCTCCTTGAAGAGTACCTCTCGTTGCATGCCTGGTTATCGACGCGCCCCCCAACTCTGACGAGATAATTCTTCTTTCAAGAAGATGTCTTATAAGCTCCACCAGAGGCCGCTCCAGCCCCACTTGGGAAAGTGAGCCCACCACGGCCTCTGGAATAATATTGTTAAAGGCGCCTTCTATGCCAAGAAAGATGCCTAAGGTAAATTCCTTAAAGGCGAGTCCTTTTTCAATTATGGACACAATTTCGTGGAGCGCAGTGTCCACGGATTTGCCTTTAGAATAAGCATGTTGACACTCCGACAAGTCTTCCGAAGAAAGGTGCTGTCTAATGTGGGCGTCAAGGAGGCTTTCTAGAGTTTTAAGAAGAAAGGACGTTAGGCTTATTGGCGTGAAGTCATTGGGTTTGACTTGAGAGACCCTTCCACCTTTCGGTATGAAGATTACCTTAGCCTTCGTCCATCCTCTAGGAATGTGACAAAGGCGAAGGCAGGCCTTAAATATCTCAGAAAGCAGTGGGCATAAAAGGTCGACTGCCTGCCGAATTTCGGCAGGGAATATGCTGTCCGGCCCGGGAGGTTTATAGGGTTTTCTTGTTGCACTATGCTCTCTACTGAGTGCTGTGGAAGATAAGTCATCTGATTTGTCGCGTCTGCCTTTGGTTCTGTTGTACACTCAGGAGTTTGTTAAGTGTCGAGATCTAAAAGTATTCAGCTACAGAATCAAATTCATCAGCTGATTGGATATGCTAAAGATAGTATTTCAATTATTGAGAGTGGAAATAATAGTTTTCTTTATAGTAAAAATCGAGTCCGATACGTCAAACGTGCTGGAATGGCAGTTAAAATCTTGACATAAACCACGGAATGATTCGTTTAGTTCAAAATTAGTTTTGCATGGCTTTAAAAATAGAGGTCGAAAGTGTCTTGACATTCGAGAAGGAAGATTAAAATTTACCTCAGCCAGGAGGGCCGGGCTATTAATCAAGCCTGTCATTAATTTTACGATAAATATTATACCCAGCATTTCTCTACGACTTGCGAGTGTAGGCAAATTTATGAGCTTTAGACGACTTGTGTAAGGGGGGAGATTGTAATCTGAATCCCAGTTAAAATTACGCAATGCAAAAAGCAAGAATTGTTTTTGAATTGATTCAATCCTTTCTGAATGAACTTGGTAGCGGGGATTCCAAACAATAGATCCGTATTCTAGTATAGGTCTAACTAAACTGGTAAAAAGAGCTTTTGTAACATAAGGATCTTTGAACTCTTTTGACCATCGCCTTACAAATGCAAAAACGCCTTTGGCTTTATTGACTGTAACATTAACATGATGGTTGAAATTGAGTTTGGAATCCATTGTGATACCAATATCGACAAAATTGGATACCTGCTCTAAATTATAATTTGATATTGAATAAACAGCTGGCTGAACAGCAATCCGAGAGAAACACATAACTTTACATTTTCGGAGCCTTAGTGGCATATAATTTGCATTACACCAACTAACCACGTTGCTCAGATCCGCTTGTAATAAAGACCTATCTTCGATAGAGGACAATGTTCTAAAAAGTTTCACATCATCGGCATACATTAAAATTGTTTAATGTTTTATTATAGAAGAAACATCATTAATGAATATCAGGAACAGAATCGGACCAAGGAACTTCTTAAGAAACTTAAATGATGTTGGAAGAGCAATTATTAACAATAACTCTTTGTGTTCTATCAGAGACGTAAGAAGAGATCCATTGAAGACTGGGCTGAAAGCCGATTAGGTCGAGTTTACGGATGAGTACCGAGNAACTTCTTAAGAAACTTAAATGATGTTGGAAGAGCAATTATTAACAATAACTCTTTGTGTTCTATCAGAGACGTAAGAAGAGATCCATTGAAGACTGGGCTGAAAGCCGATTAGGTCGAGTTTACGGATGAGTACCGAGGGACAAACTTTGTCAAAGACTTTTGTTAACGCTAGCCCCCTTAACCTTAAGTATGTTTATTGAATAGAGAATTTCACTTGTAGACGTCGCTGTGATCTAAGCGGGAACAGTTATCGTTACTCCAGTAACTTTTTCTCGAGTCCTGTTACCCGCCACGGATGTTAGGTTTCGCCTTCTGCGATCACCCAACACTCTGCCACTTTGGAAGAGAACTCCGAGCAAACAAGTAAGGTCCTCGTACAATTCATACATTGTATATACACCTTTATTACAGAATTTTTTTTTATATACACATATATATATAAAATAAAGTGGACGTTAGGCGCTTACATATATATATACACATATGTGACCTGGTCTACGAAAAGGGAGCTACGTGCGAAAACTAGTTTTCTGTGAAAAAGCTGTTAAAAGTAAGCAACTCGTTTCGTCAGTTTCTCATTATCTCGTTAATTGTTCTCCGCGCCGGACGTCCTGTAAGTGTTGTTGTTGGTCCAGTAAGTGTTGTTGTTGGTCGGAATATTATTATAGTTCATCGTGTAAGTTGCTAGTGTGGAACATTTAAAAAAGTAACACTGAAGAAGTGACGTTTACTGTTTCTGTTGATTATCGTCTTCGCATTTCGCATGAAATGAAACATGAGTGTTGATGAGGAGTTCAGTGCCGTATACGGACAATATTTCCATGAAAAGGATGATGAAAACGATGATGAGAACTATGAAGAGAGCGATGATGATGAAGACGAAGTATGTGCATCTCAGGCAGAAGATGATACCTGCAAACCTACTATAAAGACATTGAAACACTCGTTCTTTTCTGTGACAATTGTGTTGGGCAGAATAAGAATAACACTGTACTATCATATCTGCAATGGTGTTTGGCTCGGGGTCTTAACAAAACTATTTTATTCAATTTTCTACTTACCGGGCACACTAAGTTCGCGCCTGATCGTTACTTCGGTATTTTCAAAAGTAAGTATGCCGTCAGTAACATCGACACGTATGCAGATTTACTGCAGTGTGTCGAGGCATCATCACCTGGGGGTTATAATAAAGCTGTATCGGCTGAAAAAGTCGTCTGGTATGAATGGGACAGCTATTTTAAACCACTGTACAAGTCACTTGTTGGAATAACGCAATTCCATCATTTCATAATCTCTACAGATTGTGTAAAAACAAAGAAATTCGCAGACAGTGAAGAAGTGCAGTCCTTTAAGCTTCTGTTAAAACCTATCGATCCTGAAATGCCGAAAGTTATACAACCAGCCGGTTTATCTTTGGAACGTCAGTGGTATATCTATCACAATCTTCGCAGCTTAGTTTCGGATATATCTAAAGTAGATATTGTGGCTCCATTGCCGAAAGATTTGCCATCGAAGAAACGGAAGGCAAAAACTAGTGAAGATGTTCTCAAACCAGACGAGGAACCAGGTCCATCTTCCTCAGGATCAACACGTAAAAAGATCTCAAGGAAAATGACAACAAAGCAAAATACATAAACTACTCAGCATTATTATTTTTGGCCCATAATACGTTTTTCTAGTGTATAATCATGTCTTTATAGCTTATAATTCAATGTATTTTGTTCATTACCAATAAATTATATTTTGTCGTATTTTTACTCTTCTTTCTCTACATTTTTAGTACACTTCTAAGCAAGTTAGGATTTTCTGCTTTTCACCACGTGAAAAAGCATCTCATCTTCCATCCGAATCAACCAAAAAGTGAAAANGTGAAGTGTTTCATTTAATTTTATTGAGCGAATTTAAGAGTGTTAAATTCAACCTCGAAGGACTTCAGGGATTCGGTACCTCCTCGACCCTCGTTTGCCGCGGAATATGATCCTTCGATCCGGATAGGCTTGAGGTTTTTCGTGGCTGAACCACATTTGCTTAAAAACAAAATAAAAGTTATAAAACTTCGAAGAAATAAACATTTTTCATAAACTTGCCAAGTTGCCTTCATAAAGGAGAATTTTTATCGCGCCCCCCGTTAACACGTTTTTTATTTACTTGTACACGTCGAATCCTGAGCAATTAAACATATTTTAAAGTTTTTATATTGCATTCATTGGTGAAACCCGCCACCACCTTTTGTTTTTTATTACATTCATTTGACGCTTCCGAACGCACCCAAAGAAAAAAAAGATAACCAAGAAATAACATCCATTAGCAACACATTGTGGAAATGCGGAAATTTTGTTAAAAAATACTTTGACGAATTGTTTTCCTTATATGGCCACGCGGAAAATAACTTAAATCCGAGGTAAGTGACATAAACTCGGTTGGAGCAATTTATTCTACCCCGTGGAGCAGGAGCAACAGAGTTGCAGGGCAAGGACACCCCACCGGTTAAATAAGTATTGGAATAGTAAGTATATTTGGAGTACTAATTGTGTTTATTTGTAGCAGCGGAACACAAAGCGAGGGCGTTTTAAATACAGTGCATAAACTTGCCAGCGCCCCAGCAGCAGCAACTGCAACCACAAATTTGCCAGTGCTCCAGCCAAAGCAGCAGCAACTGCAACCATAAATTTGCCAGCGCTCCAGCAGCAGCAACTGCAACTACAAATCTGCCAGCGCTCCAGCAAATACAACACGCAACAATAAGGCCCCCACCAAGTGGTCCACCGCGATAGCAAGTTCGCAACAACAAGGCCCCCACCAAGTGGTCCATCGCGATAGCAAGTTCGCACCAACAAGGCCCCACCAAGTGTTCCACCGCGATAGCAAGTTCGCAACAACAAGGCCCCCACCAAGTGGTCCACCGCGACAGCAAGTTCGCACCAACAAGGCCCCCACCAAGTGGTCCACCGCGATAGCAATTTCGCAACAACGAGCAGTGGAACCACATTTCCTGATCATTAAGTACCGCCGCCGAAGAAGTATTAGGATTTCAGCGAGCCCGAAAGAACAACTTGTACGATGAGGAATGCCAAGAAGCCGCAGAGAAAAAAGATGCCGCCTACAGGGCCACGCTGCGATCGGGCGCAACGCGAGCCATGTGGGACCGTTATAGGGAACTGAAGAAGGAAGCGAGACGTATTTGCCGCAATAAGAAGAGAGAGGCCGAAATACGTGAGTGCGAAGAGCTTGAGATGCTGGCCGACAGGAAGAACGCCCGAAAATTCTACCAGAGGGTTAGGCGACTTACGGAAGGTTTCAAGACCGGGGCGAACTCCTGTAAGAACAACAATGGCGACCTAGTGACCGATGTCCAGAATATACTTAAATTGTGGAGGGAACACTTTTATAACCTACTGAATGGTAGCAGCGCTGAAAGTAGTGAGGAAGACGAACCCGAGTCCCCAGTCGATGATGATGGAGTAGCTGTCCCACCGCCAGACTATGATGAGGTACGAATAGCGATTACGCGGCTGAAAAATAACAAAGTTGCTGGAGCTGACGGCCTGCCAGCCGAGCTATTGAAGTACGGCGGCGAGGAGCTGATGAGGTACATGCATCAGCTCGTATGCAGAATATGGTCAGATGAACGCATGCCCGACGACTGGAATTTAAGTGTGCTCTGCCCAATCAACAAGAAAGGTGATCCCGCCATACGCGCTAACTACCGCGGAATCAGCATTCTAGAGAAGTAGCCTTTATGCCGCGAGGTCTGAATTTGGTATCCCCGCAAAACTAATACGGCTGTGTAAAATGACGTTGAGCAATACCACCAGCTCCGTCAGAACAGAGAATGACCTCTCCGAGCCGTTTGATACCAAAGGAGGATTCAGGCAAGGGGACTCCCTTTCGTGTGATTTCTTTAATCTGATGTTGGAGAAGATAATAAGAGCCGCAGAACTGAACCGCTCAGGCACAATACTTTATAAGAGCGTACAATTGCTGGCGTATGCCGACGACATCGATATTATCGGTAAAAACAAGGGCTACGTCTGTTCTGCCTTCTCGGGATTGGATAGAGAAGCAAAGCGAATGGGTCTGGCGGTGAACGAGGACAAAACGCAGTATCTCCTGTCATCACACAAACAGTCAGAGCATACGCGTCTGGGCACCCACGTCACTGTTGACAAGCATTAACACCAATAATAATGCCCGCCTTGAAATCCATGGGATAATCACTCTTGCCAACAAGTACTACTTTGGGCTGAGTAGGCAGTTGAGAAGTAAAGTCCTCTCTCGTCGTACAAAGATCACACTCTATAAGTCACTCATGATGCCCGTGCTGGTGTATCGCGCGGTGGCATGGACAATGAAAGCATCTGATGAGGCGGCTCTTGGAGTTTTCGAGAGAAAGATTCTGCGAAAGATTTACGGACCTTTACGCGTTGGTGATGGCGAATATCACAGACGATTTATCGATGAGCTGTGTGAGCTTTACAACGACATGGACATAATGCAGCGAACTAAAAATCAGCGGCTCCGCTGGCTTGGCTATGTCGTTCGAATGGACAGAAATGCTCCTGCTCTGAAAATATTCCGGGCCGCGATGCTGGTAACAGAGGAAGAGGAAGGCCTCCTCTGCGTTGGAAAGACCAGGTGGAGACGGACTTGGCTTCATTTGGCAGTTCCAATTGGCGTCAGTTAGCACAGAAGAGAAATGACTAGCGTGCTGTTTTGGACTCGGCCAAAATCGCTTAGGCGGTTACAGTGCCAATAAAGAAGAAGAAGTAGGGTGTACCCATGCCTACTTATGATTACATCTGTATATCTCGGTAACCGCTCCACCAATTTCCCCGAAGCTTGGCACGGTTGTTGACCTTATTATTATTGTGATTTTATTTTTTCCTCCGAAACGTTTTTTAATTGTAGCTATTTCTTGGTGAAAGTGTTCGCCTTGTTCATCACTGATCTGGACCAAATTATGTGGGAAGAAGTCCAAATGCAAATGAAGGAAATGAATTTATATCGACATGTCAAAACCCATTCCACCGTAAGCATTCACAAATTCGTTCACAACCGTGACGTAGTCGTGGCTTCTGTGGCTTCCTACGAAATTATTGCATAGCCAAGAAAAACACTTCCATGCACATTTTTCTACAGAGATTAGCTCGTTCAAAAAGCCCACTTCGCTCTTAATTTTACGAATTTGAGGTCCTATGAAAAAGCCTAAAATTCATAAAAAGAGATGAAACCGATGAAAAAGTGTTAGATGAGAGAATAAAAAATGAATACCTCCTTTTATTTTGGACCCACTTAATTCTGGCAACACCACTTTAAGATGACAAAAGCGGTGAAGAAAACATTTTTGAGTTGTATAGCCAAAAATAATATTTTCGAAAAAATTTTGTTTTCATAAAAAGTTTAATAACTCAAAAGACTTTCATCCGATTTTTGAAAATAAACACTCGGTTTTTTTTTAAATAGTGCGTAAAACGCTCACCAAAATTGAAAAAAGTAAAAAAAAATGTGTTTGGTGGGTAAATACACACAGGTCTCTTAAGGCTTTTTATTCGCATATTGTTGAGGACATGGACGAATGAGGCCGTTTTCTATTATTATTTTTTTATTCCACATATGTATAAGTATATCTGTGTACAATAAGCTTGAACTCTCGCTCAGCATAGACTGACTGACTATCGTTTCCTAGCTCTACTACAGTCCACTAAATTTTAAATCGTTAAACAATAAAGCCATTGAATTGTCATTTACATTATTAAATAAAATTAATCTTTTATTTGCACGGAACTAAACACAGCCCCACTAAGTTGCCAAGAGCGCAACATATGGTCCTTAGCGAGCACTTACGACGCCCAATCTAGCTAAACATAGCGAAAAACACTTTATCGAAGAAGTCAAATCGATCAGTTGATTGCGAGCGGTGAGCGAAAAAAAAAACTCAAAAGTACTAACGCAAAGTGAAAAAATTTAAACAAAAACTGAATCGAAAACAAAAACTAAGCATAAATAAAAAAAAAATTAACAAAATTTGAACAAAAACTCAAACTGAATAGTGCGTGCTGTGGCGAACAAAAGGCAAGTTTCTTTAAAAGTGACAGTGCACATACATACGTACATACATAAGCACATATGTACAAGTAAAGGCGCGTAAAGGCGAATAAACAAACAAACTAACAACTCAGTGTGCCTAAATAGATAAACTAACAAGAATAAGTTTCAAATAATTCGAAAAAAAAAACACAAAATAATAGAACGTGAAAAAAACAGAAGAAAGATTTGTTTCTCGTGGGTTTTCAAAAAAAAAAAAACAGGAGAACCACGGCAGCAGCTCCCGGCAACTTGGATTGCACACCACGCTAGAGCCCTAGAAACTTAGCGTTTCCATCAGAAGCAGCACCACCATCAACCAGAGCACCATCGTCAACCGGTGTACATCAGCAGCAGAGCAGGAGCAGCCAACGCACACAACAACAACAACAACGACAGCGACAGCACAAAAGGCAGAAATCGGTACAGTAGAGCAGCAGTTCCTAAGGAAAAAGTTTGTACCCAAGTCAAATGCCAAAGTGAGTTACTCAAAAACATATGTATATTAGACTGCATCACCAAAAAAAGTTGCGGTTTTTCCGCCAGGATTACAAAATCTATTATATTTTAAGACGTAAACCAAAATAGTTCGGAAAAATATTAAGATTTAAGTGAGCTGGACCGATTTGAAAATACCTCCAAAAATGGAGTTTTTTATGAATAAAAATAGTTTCTTAAAGAACTTTTTGAAAAAAGTCCCGTCAGATGACAAAACAGATTAAGCTCAAAAAATGTGCATAAAAATATTTAAAAATCTTTTCAACGGAGTCGTAAGAATGAGATTTTTGATGCTGTTTTTTACTTTTTTCACAGATTGATTTACGAAAAACTTGAATAACTGGGCCAAAACTATTCTGATTTAGACTATGGTATTTTCACACTGTTATTTATTTCTGTGCGAAAAAAAGTCATTCGTTTCCCTTTTTTTTTTTAAACCTTTCTCTTTCATTCTTTGAATAAGTTTATTAGAAAATAAATAGAAAGGGTGAGAAAATACCTTTCCAATGACACCTCTTAAGTCTAAATCGGAAGAGTTTAGGTTCAGTTATTCAAGTTTTTCTTATACCAATCTTTGAAAAAAGTTAGAAAACAGCATTAAAAATCTCATCATTACGATTCCGCTAAAATTTTTTTTACATTTTTTAAAAATATTTTTAGGCAAATTTTTTAAGCTTGAACCGTTTGGTCATTTGAGGGAGTTTAAAAAAAAAAAATCTTTAAGAAACTATTTTTATTCATAAAAAACTCCATTTTTGGAGGTATTTTCAAATCGGTCCAGCTCACTTAAATCTTAATATTTTTCCGAAATATTTTGGTGGACGTCTTAAAATATAATAGATTTTATAATTCCAATGGAAAAATAGTACCGATTTTTTTTTGTATGGGGAGTGATGCAGTCTAATGTACATATATGCACATATACATTTTATAAAAGTTTAGCGGATTTTTGCAAAAAACGGTAAACGGGATTGCTCTCTTATCATTTACCGTTGAGGAAAAAAACCTCTCATTTCGCATAGTTACCGTTCACACTGTCGGTAAATAAGCTCACAAAATCACATAAACACATATATGTATCCCAGTATCTCTCTTAAAATCGAGGAAAAATCCGCTAAACTACGTACATATATATATATCATATCATATATATCATATAAGCTCATCGCAGGTATATTTGTTCACCAAAGTTGAAAGTTAAGATTCCTACTGGGAATTTGCAAACAAAATTTCCGGTTTGCCATCGCCTACTCACATCAAATAATATTGCTTCGGTTAGCTCCCTTTGCCTTTGTACGTTTGAACTACATAATACTCCAGCGCCAAAAATATACTCCCGAAATCTTAAGGAAATCGTTAAGAGTATCTCATTTCTGTAACGATTTTTTTACGAATTTTCAAAGAAAATTATATGAAGTGGTTGACACGAGCTCGTAAAGAAATTTCTGTACGAAAAATAAAGAAAATTCTGGAAAAATTCTGAAAGATATTCTTCACATAGCAGCATTATTTTCGTTGCTTCACAGATGTTCTTCCGAAATTTTGTAAAAGAATAGAAGTGTGCGTAATTTATTTCATTTTAGAAAATTCGGCAAAAAATCGAATTAAATCTTAACGAATTCTTTAAAATTTCTTTACAATGCAGAGTACTCTGAAAAAATGGTTTGCAGGGTGTAGACATGTGCATACATACTTGTTAGTAGATCAAACAGCCCATGCACATATTTCTTTTCAATTTGGTCTCCCTTTCTACCTTCTAGGTATATACATATATATACTCGTACATGCACGGGACAATAGCCCTTCACAACCAAACGACAGCAAACGGCTGACATAGGTACACACGTACATATATACCTACTCTTTTGAATAATAGGCAACTTAGTTTGCTTTTGTTTTTCACTTTGCCCCGCGTTCACATACAATAATACGTACATAGCTATTTACACGAATCTCAGTGCAAGTACCTGCGCATACATATTTCCGTACCTTAATTGTTTTAGAGCAAAACAAGTACACCCAATACAAGGTATTGTGCTCAGATGCGCTGAGGCAATACAGTGACTCCACACATTATTTGTATCAGTGCGAACGAAATCCGATTTTGTTAATTACCCCATAAGACCAAATTTTCAAATCAAAATAATTATTTTAAATAACACCCCAGAAATTTAAACTATTAAAATAACTTTAAACTCCTGCAATTTTTGCGAAAATTACGCACTCGTACATATACATACGTCCACATATACTTATATAAATTCTATTGTGCTCAGACGCACCATACAGAGACTCTCAAAATTTTTCACCAGTACTCAATTTATAAAATTAACCAAATAATTAGAAAGAGCACTTAATAAATTAAATTAAAATGGCCGATGAAAAACAGGAAACCCCTTCCCTCCAGCCTCCTCACCAGGCAACAAAAAAAAACACGGTCTAAGCTGGAAAAATATTGCGCGAAATGGTGGAAGATTTGCGAAACGGACCACTCGGAAGCCAGTCTCAAGCTTTTCTTGGAGGACCTCAACAAACACTTATCATGGGTGGAGAACTCATACGAAGCGGTATACATGAGCAGCTCGGACGAGAGAATCAATAAGGCATGTGAGGCGAAATACGACACCGCGGTAGACACGTGCATAAGTACCAGGACGCGCATCAACGAATTACTCAGCGATCGCCAACCCGACATGATGGCCACCAGTAACATCAGCAGTTCAGCACTACCAGCCCCACCCGAACTGCAAAACTATCTAAAAGTGCCTGCTTGTGACACGGAAACGTTTTACGGTGGATATGAAGACTAGCCGGCCTTTAGGGCCGGTACATAAATCACCCCAAACTCTCTCAAGCCCAGAAGCTTTATCATTTAAGGCAAAAAACTCGAGGTAAAGCTCATAATTAAAAATTATGCCCTTAATGACCACAATTTTGAGCTGGCGTGGGGCGATTTAAAGTCTCGATACGAGAATCGCAGAATTCTCGTCGACAACCAGCTCAAAACCCTTTTTAATATTCAACCCATTCATGATGAAAATGGGGAAAAAATTCAGGCAATACAGACCACTATTAACAATTGCCTCTCAACCCTCAATGCAAATGGTGTATCCACAAAAGACTGGGACCCTATGCTAATATACCTCTGCTCCTCAAAACTCCCAGACGAAACTCTCGCCTTATGGCAACAATCACTCAACTCAAGAAAGGAGTTGCCTCTCTGGTCCGAAATGGACCAATTCCTGACAACACGGTACGACGTTGTAGAACGACTTAGTACGTATAGGCCAAATAAGCCCAAAGGCTTTAACCAAAATTACGCTCCTAGCTCATCAACCCCTAATAAGAATAAAGCAGAACCCACTCATTTAACGCTGAGATAAAAAAGCAGGCATCTTGCAAATTATGCAACTCCAACCACTGTATGATGAACTGCGTGAAATTCAAGGAGCTCTCAGTGCAGGATCGAAACAAATTCATAAAAGATAATCACTATTGTAGGAACTGTTTAGCCTTCTCACATTCAGAAACTGAGTGCCACAGCAATTTTACCTGTGTTTACTGCCAAAAACGGAATCACTCTCTTCTCCATTATCCCGCTAAATCACAAACAGCAAATACAGGCACAAGGCCAAAAACGAATCAGGCGCGACTTACACCCCCACCGAATAGCGACCCAAACAGAGCGTTAACTTTTAAAGACGCTCAACAAAACCAAAACTCCCTCGTCTTCTCAACAGAACCAAACCCTCTCACACTTCGCGAGTAGTAGAGAAAAAACTCTACTTCCTACCGCAAAAGTCTCAATCCTACATAATGGAGAAATATTCAAATTCGATCTCTTATAGATCAAGGGCCTCAGAAAACGTTCATTGTATCCCGCATACAAAAACTGCTTGGCCTCCCGATAAAGGCCACTAATTATGGAATTATGGGAATGGGTGGCCGCGTGATGCAAAAAGCGAACAAAATCTGCGTTATTACCATTTGTTCAGCCGATACAACCACGAACATAACCACAAACACGATAATCCTCCCGCAACTTACTCATTTCTTGCCATCGTTCAAAGTTACATACATTGAACTGCAAGAATACTCATCTCTCCCTCTAGCAGACCCTAACTGCTTTACTCCAGCTCGAATAGACATGGTATTAGGAAGTGATGTCATCCCCCAAGTGCTACTACCTGGCCTAAGAACCAATGTCGGTGGAAGTTTAATAGCGCAAAATTCAATATTTGGGTGGATTTTGAGCGGCCCAGTAACAGAGCACGTCTCATCACTCACGACCCAGGTAATTGAAAACTCAACAGACACTCTGAACGATCTACTCAAGAAGTTCTGGGAACAGGAGGAAGTACCATCAACCCCGACTCTCACCGACGACGACGTATTTTGCGAAAACCTCTACGAAAGGTCCACAGTTCGCAGAGATGACGGTCGTTACGTAGTAAAACTCCCATTCAAAACTACCTTCCCAGACACGATTGCACTTGGACACTCAAGACCTGCAGCTCAACAACAGTACCTCAGTATCGAGCAGAGCATCGAAAGAAAACCTGAACTGCAGCAAACGTACACCAAAGTCCTGGAAGAGTATCTGACCCTAGATCACAAGGAACCCACAGCGTCGCAAGAGATTATACGTGATGGAAAGTATTTTTCCTTTTACTTACCCCACCATGAAGTTCTGAAGCCAGATAGTAAAACTACGAAAGTGCGAGTAGTTTTTAATGCTTCCAAACTGTCTCACTCTGGCATTTCTCTAAACGATATCCTCCACACGGGCCCCGTACTTCAAAATGATTTAATGCTCGTTATCCTCAAATGGCGACTGTACAAATGCGTTTTCAATGGTGACATTGAGAAAATGTACCGCCAGATTTACGTACACCCAGAGGAACCAGATTTCCAAAGAATCGTATTCCGTAGAACCCCTCAAAGCTCGGTCGAAGATTTCAAACTAAAAACGGTGACCTTTGGTGTCAATTGCGCACCATACTTAGCTATAATATCCCTGCACCAACTAGCCAAAGACTCACATTACAAACACCCAAAAGCCTCTAAGATTCTACTGAACGAAATTTACGTAGACGATATCGTCGGTCCCTAAGAAGAGTACCACATTTCACTATTCGCGTGGAAGACTAGCACATTTCACTATTAGCGTGGAAGACTCGCACATTTCATTATTCGCGTCGAAAAGTAGCACATTTCAGATTTTTGCGTGGAAGACTAGCACATTGCACTATTCGCGTGGAAGACTAGCACATTTCAGATTTTTGCGTGGAAGAGTAGTACATTTCAGGTTTTTGCCAGGATGAGTAGCATATTTCTAATTTTTGCGTGGAAGAGTAGCACATTTCACTATTCGCGTCGAAGACTAGCACATTTCAGATTTTTGCGTGGAAGAGTAGCACATTTCAGGTTTTTTGCGTGGAAGACTAGCACATTTCACTATTCGCGTGGAACACGAGCATATTTCAGATTTTTGCGTGGAAGAGTAGCACATTTCAGGTTTTTGCGTGGAAGAGCAGCACATTTCAGATTTTTGGAAGTAGCACATTTAAGGTTTAAAATAAATCATGAAGGCATAATTTATATTGGAAATTAAGTGCCTGTTTTATATTTCTATAATAGTATTATAAAATTCATGAAATTCAGACGGTATAAATCGTTTAGTGATCATTTGCTGGAGATCATTTATTTTTGTTTTTTTAAAGGCATTTTCCCCCTTTAAGCTTTATGCAATTCATATTGTTTTATGGTTAACCATTGAAAATTTGTTTTCAGTATGTTCAATTTCAATTAAAATAAAGTTCATTTAAAAAAAAACATGTAAACCCACGCTTAAAACTTTGTAGAAATCTAAAAAAAAAATCAACTAATCTTCATTCAAATTTCAAACTTATTTACTCAGAAGTGCTAAATTTTTTTTTGAGTATGAAGCTTTATAGCCGATTCAATTATAGTGTGATAATGTGCAAGTTTCAAGAGCCTTAAAATTACCTTTGATTCTCCCATATAACGAATAAACACAATTTATTTTTATATGAAAGAAAACCGCGACAACGGAAATTTTAAGCCACTTGAAACTTGCACATTATTGCAATAAAATTGAGAGGGCTTTAAATCTATATACTCAAAAAATTCTGAGAAAATAATTTTGAAATTTGGATGAACATTTTTAGATTTTTTTTATTTTTTTACTAAGTTTTAAATATGGGTTTATATGGATTTTTTCAGAGAATGAGCTTTATTTTAATCAAAATTCTTAAAAATAAATAAATAAACATAAGAGGAAAACTATCACTTTGAAATGAGGTGCTCTTGGTATGACTGCATGTACTTTAGGGTGGTACAAAACAGTAAAGTCGGAATTGTAATGCTCTCACCCCCTAGGATTGTTCTATATAGAAAAAAAGAATAGCCCTATTTTTTTATTTTTCAAAAAATATTTAGAGGTCGCTCAAAGTGCTCAAAGTTTTCGATGTATTTTTATAAGTATGGGAAAAAAACAACTTTTCGTAGAAATGGTATAGAACTCTTGAATATTNACAAGTTTTCGTAGAAATGGTATAGAACTCTTGAATATTAAAATTTTTCGATCGAAAAACTCTGGTTCTCTTCAGGAGACTTACAATAATAATACCCAATTATTTATTTAACCATTTTTTAATACTAACGATTTTTTCTTTGTCCCCCCATTGCATTTTCGGGGTTTTTGTGGGTTTTTGGCGGAACTATAAATTATAGTTGCGATGAAAAAATGGTTAAATAAACAATTTGGAATCTTCTGCAGATGAAAAGAGTTTTCCGATAGAAAAATATTAGTTTTTTTGAATTCTATACCATTTCTGCGAAAAGTTTTTTTCCACATATAAAATACATGGAAAACTTTACGCGCTTTGAGCGACCTCTAAATATTTTTTGATTTCAAAATACAAAATTGGGGTATATTTTTTTCGGTATAGAACAATCCTAGCTGGTGAGAGCATAAAAATTCCGAGTTTACCTTTTCACATGCACTTTTGGACCACCCTAATGTACATATATGTTTCTCGTATTTATAAATAGATTCCCTGAGGAAGACGCGAATATGTGCCAAAAGAAGTAGGAGGAAAATAAACGTTTATTCTATTTGTAATAAAAGATCGAAAAGCTCCATACACAACATTAAGCTTTCAGCTTAGTCGAGGAAAAAAAATTATAACATACATGTATGTTTGGTTTTTGTACGGCTGCTGGTACCACTTTGCATGAATTCGCTACTATTCTACGCGAGAATCTTAAATGTGCTACTCTTCCACGCAAAAATCTGAAATGTTCTAGTCTTCCACGCAAATAGTGAAATGTGCTACTCTTCCACGCAAAAATCTGAAATGTGCTAGTCCTCCACGCAAAAATCTGAAGTGTGCTAGTCTTCCACGCGAATAGTAAAATGTGCTAGTCTTCCACGCGAATAGTGAAATGTGCTAGTCTTCCACGATCTCAATCGATTCTCGTCATTTCCCCGCGCACTTAGGGTAATCGCCTACGTATATCGAGCCAATACCCACCACATACACACTCACCCAAGAAGAAATAGGTTTCGTTAAAACGCGTCTCATCATACATATGTACCCAACGTAATCATTACGGAGAAGCGGTCGCACAGCTCGAAGCCTCCAAACCCATAAATAAAAAGAGCCCGTTACTATCTTTGAACCCTATGCTTGACAAGACAGGTCTGATGCGCGTCTAAAATACGCCGTACTCAGCTATAATGAAAGGCACCCTATTATAGTGCCGGAGAATTCAAGATATTTATATTACGTTCTCATTGAGCCACTAACTCGAGTTTAACGTTTTCAGTTTATGAACAGCTGTCAAGCGTTCACATTGGGGTGTTTAAGAAACTCAGAGTTTAATTTGACATTTTTTTGTTTACTTTTTCTTATTCTCATTTAGTCTGTTCCCGTACTACAGGAGTTAACACACACACACACATAAGTCTAGAATACCAACCGTTTAGCTAAAAAAAAAAAACAAGAAATAAGGATCGATAGAACTTTTTACGCTAATTTAAACCATACCAAAATTATGTGGTGCAAATAAAAACCAAAGCCAATAAAAGAGGTTAAAGTGCAACTTAACTATTTCTTATGTGTTTAATATCTCGGAAACTAGTTAACCGATTAAAAAATTATTGATGCTTGTTTCAACATAATTTAAATGCCTTTTATGCAAGGTATATACTATAACCAGTTTTAGAACTAATTTTATATAAACTACATTTAAAAATATATATTTTTTTGTTTTTTAGTATGTCTGGACTAAAAATATAAAAAGGCATATAAATTATATACATACATGAAAGAAAAATTAATTATCTTTATTTTGACGTCATCAGTTTTTTTCATAGGTTATGTTGTTCAGAAGATGTTAATATTAAAAAAAAAACAGAAAATTTAACTTTAACCATTGATATCTTTTTATATCTTAATTTCGCCAGGTAATTTTGGTAGGGTTGAGATCAGCACAAAAAGTTCTGTCGAGCGACATTTTTGGTTTTTGCATGGCTAGATTGTTGATATTCTAGACTTACGTGCACAGAACGACTTCGGACTAATTCTGATTGAATCCTGCAGTACGGGAACAGACTAACTGTCGGCAAGTTGGTTGCAAGTTTGGATTATCAAAGACCCAAACCGAATCGGGTAAAAAAAGGGTTGCATTCTCATAAACTCCAAATAAAAGTAGTGTTTAAGGAGAGTTTAACGAAATTTTTTGTATGGTAAACTCCGAGTTTAAGAGTAGAGTTAAGGCTTAAACTCCAAAATGGCCCATAAACACGAGTTAGTGGCTCAATGTGAATGCCTTATTATGCTGATTTTCTCCACTCGCTCTTACTCCATGCCGGCAAACAGTTAATGATTCGTGCAGTCCAACAGGAGTACTACATACCTCGCCTCAAACAGAAAATCAAGGGGTTCATCTTCCACTGTAAAACGTGCACAATCCACAAACAAAAGATGAGATCCCAAATCATGGCTGCTCTACCTCCAGAAAGATCCACCTACTCACTACCCATCCACACCACTGGAGTTGATTTCGCAGGTCCATTCTTGGTGAAAACATCCGCATTACGCCGAAGCTCATACACGAAAGCTTATGTCTGTGTATTTGTATGCTTCTCTACGAAGGCGATCCACCTCGAACTCTGCTCGGACCTGACAGCTGAAGCCTTTAAGGCAAGCTTTGCCCGTTTTTTGGCCGGCGAGGATTACCACTCAAAGTCATATCAGACAACGGCAAAACATTCGTTGGCGCACAACGATCCATTTATAGAGAACTATCCAGTGTTCTCAAAGACGTCGTTCCAGGCATTGCTGAACATTATGCCGTACATGGTCTTTCATGGCAATTCATACCACCATATTCTCCTCATATGGGAGGTCCAGTGGCGTAGCCAGGGGGGGATATGGGGGGATCCCCCTTCGTCATTGAACTACAATTATTTACTTTTAAATTAATAACACAATACTATTTTATCCTTCTGATTTAAATTTTTTTTATTTCAGACGGATGACAAATTATCTTTTAATGAATATATGAGTAGTCCACTTGCAAACGGTGTTATGTGATTTTATAAAAGTAAACCATAAATTACACAAACAAATTCTACGACAAATTTGGATAAATAGAGCCTAATACCATTAAAAAAATAAAATTGCAGTATGGTAGATTTGCAAATTTTATATTTAAAAATTTGATATTGCAAGTTTTGAAACAGTAACTTTTACATAGCTAGCTTTTTAGCTTTTCGCGTTCTCTCCTCTAGGAAGATTGGTTTGCTTCTTTTTTTGCGACCTCTTCCACTAGGCACCGAAACTACCACGTTTTCTTGCAGTTTTCTCATACGAAGAGGAGACATTTGAAAGTGTATAAATAAGTATTATAGCGACTTTTGCAAGAGTAGTTAATATTTCATGCTATTTTTTTCAGAATATAGAAAAAATTTTCACTCTGCCGCGAGTGGACTACTCAATTGTTGAATATGCTATCTTATTTGTCCCTTCTTTTTATACAATTAAGGAGCGGCTGAATGGTTTAACGATGTTAGCGGTACATAATGATGTGCCGATTACAACACAAGAAGTAATTGAAAAAATGTGTGTTAAGCAACGAAGATTAAAAATCGCTTTATAAGTAATAAGATTTTGTAGACTTGTACATAAATAAATGTAAATAGATACGCGTAAATATATAAATATGCAGATATATTCAATGTGTAAAAACTGAAGTGTATACTAACGAAACTTCTACAAAACAAAACTGGACTACACACTAATTAATTAAAATGGTGTAGTAATTTAATTTTTTAAATTTAAATAAAGCATGAATTCCCCAGGGAATAACCGAGTAGACAAAAAATATATAACGGTAGAAATGGCACATACATACATATATGAAAGAATGCCCACAGGCGACGCACTATAGGCAAAACACGATTTTTTTTTCAAAATCGTAGATCTTCGCTTAGAAAGGAGATAATGGAATGCAGCATTTAACCCTTTAATGCAGAGTCTGTCATATATGAAACGCCTTTTAACCCTTTCAAGGCAGAGGAAAAAGGTTCTAAATATGCTTTTGAACGTGCTTTTTCTCATGTTGACGTAGATATTAATCGTAGAAAATTTTTCCATAGTAAAATAATAATAAAAAAATAAAATAAAAAAAAAACATATTGAGAATCATTTTGCATCTGCCTTGAAAGGGTTAAAAAGCGTTTCATATATGACAAACTCTGCATTAAAGGGTTAAATGTTGCACTTTCGTAAAGATATCCACCAGTATAACCATTTTTGTTATATAAATTTTTTTGTGAAAGCTGATAGAGTTATTAGAGTTTAAAGGTAGCTTTTCTTTTTCCAATCTGGCCACTCGGGTACAGCATCCAATGTCCCAAGAAACGAGTCTTAAGATAAAATAAAGAGAAATATTTCAGAAACAGTGCTAATGGTGTATTAAGTATAGTTTTTCTAGTGGAATGGGAGCCAAAATCCAAAATTAAAAAAGTGACATTTTGAACGGTATTTTTCCTTTGACTACAATTAAATGGGCTACAGAACTGCATACCCGAAAATTTTCTAAATATTCTGATTAAAAATTTGGAAATTTGTATGACAATTTTTTTAAGCTTTAAAATTTTTATTATTTTGGTTTCTGTTACAGATTGAACGAAATTATTAAAAATAAAAAAATAAACATGATTTGCAAACAATATCATTTTGAATTTCTTTCTAATTAGTTGAACGCAGGTGCACATATATTACTTTTCACATCAAATCAAGTCTATTATAGTTGCCCCACGTTTTCATTTTCAATCTCATAAATTGTTTATATTGACTTTTGCTAAAATTTCAAAATCAAAAGTTATTAAAACTAATTCTATGGGTCTGAGAAATATTATTTTCTACTTTTGAGTCCATTTAAAAAAGCGTGGTATATTAAAAAATTGTATTTTTATTTTATTTATTTTCTACTTTTTACTCTTGTCTGTATAAAATTTTGCAACAGATATTAAAATAATTTAACTTGCAGTGAAAAGAGAACAGAAAACTATTGTGCAAAATACAGACACAAATACGTATTTGCGCAAATACGAATTAGTGCAAATAAGATTCTTATTCGATACTTATTTGTAAAAGTTGGTATTTGCTCAAATGTTTTGTGCTCACGTTTAGTATGTACATACATACATACGAGCAGGGCCGTAGCCAGGATTTTTTTTTTTTGGGGGGGGGCGGCATTTCTGGCAAAATTTTGTTTTTTCACTTCTATTTCAACATATTTTGATTAAAAGAAAAATACTGATAAAAATAAAATATTTCACACAAACAACAAAAAATATAATCGATAATAGCACGAGGCTATTGCCTGAAAATTTTAAAATGTACTTAGCGGCATTGTGCTACTATGATAGCACGGCCGAGTAATCATAGCCAACTTATGTACAGTAGATTGCATCACTGCCCATAAAAAAAGCGGTACTGTTTTTCCACTGGAATTATAAAATCTATGTATTATATTTTAAGACTTCCACCAAATAAACAGCCTTTTTAAATATTTTTTGAAAAAATTACCTCAGATGACTGAGTAGTTTAAGCTTAAAAATTTTTCATAAAAATATAAAAAAAAAAATCTACGGAATCAAAATAATGAGATTTTTGATGCTCTTTTTGCACTTTTTCAAAGGCTGGTTTAATAAAAACTTAACTAACTTAGCCAAAACCTTACCATTTAGATTTATGAGGTATCATTTTCTCACCCTTTTAATTTCTTTGCGAACAAGCTCACTCAAAATATGAAAAAGGGAGGTAAGATAAACGAGTGTCATTCCATGTTGAATTAAGATGTGTTGGTATTGAATAAAAAAAAAAATGGGACGTGAATGAGTTTTTTTTTGCAAAGAAATAGAAAGGGTGAGAAAATGATACCTGTGATACCTTACAAGTCTATATCGGTAAAGTTTTGGAACAGGTTTTCAAGTTTTTCTTAAATAAATCGTTGAAAAAAGTTAAAAAAAACAGCATCAATAATTTCATTATTATGATTCCGTTGAAAAAATTTTTTAATAGTTTTATGTACACTGCCGGAACAAAGTATTGGCACAGCAATTTTTTCACAATATATACAACAATTTTTATTCTAATATTTTCCCGCCAATTTTGTATAAAAATATGGTTCATTCAACAACAAAAAATATAAAATTATAATTCCTAAACTTTGTGCAAAACTCGCGAAAATTCAGCAAATTTTCATCAAAATTTCCAACTTTTTAATCAGATGAGTATGCAGTTTTGCAGCCCATTAAATTCTAGCAAAAAAAATGCAAGTTCGGAGTTAGTCAAAAATCGCGTTGATTTTTGAGAATTTTTTTTTGTTGAAGGTGTTTTGCATTTTTTCCATATAAAGTATTTTCGAAAAAAATTTTTTGCATGGAAGAGACTACGTGAAAAAAATTACCAAAAATCAACGGTAATTCCGAGCTACTTAAAACTTGCACATTATTATAATAAAATTGATTGGGCTACAAATCTGCAAATAATTTTTCATGAAAATTCCCTGTTTTGTTCGCGAGTTTTGCACAAAGTTTAGGAATTATATTTTTATGTTTTTTGTTGTAAAATGGACCATATTTTTATACGAAATTAGACGAAAAATATTAGAATAAAATTTTGTTGCATATATTGTGAAAAATTTGCTGTGCCAACACTTTGTTCCGGCAGTGAAGATATTTTAAGCTTAAACTGTTCTGTCATCAGAGGAGATTTTTTCCAAAGAAATCCTTTAAGAAACTATTTTGACTACAAAAAGAAAAATGTCCCTTTTTTTTGTTTTGTACCAATAGCCGGATATAAAAATGTACCAATCTGTGCAAATGGACCAATCGAGCTAGATTTAGCCGGTTGCGATAGCAAACAGCCGGAGAAAACTCGATTTAGCTGGCAGCCGATTTGTTATCCGTTTTGCAAAAAAAAAGTTAGCCGTTTTTAGTCGATTTCGCTATTTGCCCTATTTTGTTAAAATTTAAATATATGTTCATATAAGTTTCCATTATTACAAATTTGCGACCTAAAATTTATTAGAAACTGCTAGCCTTTTCTCGGAGAAAATTTTTATGTCCGACTATGTTAAGTATATAAAATTTAAAGAATTTTCTCTGATCCGAAGTCTTAAAAATACTGAACCGATTTCAATGATTTTTATTTTTTGTGAATATACAGTGACCCAAATATGAACTGGGACGCGACATTTCAGTTTATAATTTTTTATGAAAGTATAGCTGATTACTTACAAACACCATTTAAATCTGAATTTCATATTTTATGCAAAAATTATGAAAATTCTGAATTTTTTTTATTTAAAATTTTAGTATAGTAAGGTGCAAATTTAGGGTAGCTGGCACTTACCCTTGATTATTGACAATTTTTTCTTGACGGTGCTTCGCATATAAACAAATTTTATAACATA
Source organism: Rhagoletis zephyria (assembly GCF_001687245.7). NCBI lineage: Eukaryota > Metazoa > Arthropoda > Insecta > Diptera > Tephritidae > Rhagoletis > Rhagoletis zephyria. The sequence continues at coordinate 14,822 of NW_016160230.1, read as the reverse complement.
CTTTGTATGGAAAAAATTCGTAACACCGGCATAAAAAAAATTACAAAAATCAACGGCAAGTCTTAGCTACTTAAAATTTTCACCATATTATACTACATTTTAATGGACTACAAAATTTCATACATATCGTTTTGTAAATATGCAGATTAAAAAGTTAAAAATTTGTGAAATTTTTGCACAAAGTCTGAAATTGATACTTATATGGTGCTTGTTGAGTAATCAGCTATATTTTCATAAAAAAATAATAAACATTAAATAAACTAAATAAAAATAGCCAACACTTGCTAAATTCCCGCGTCCCATTTTATATTTGGGTCACTGTGTTTTTTTCCAAAGAAGGATGTAGCGGGGACTTTCTTTACACAGTTTTTGTTATGAATGGCTTCAATTTAAGTACGAAGTTTTATTCGCAACACATAGAAAATAACTAATGAGAATAAAAGAGCACGAATATCGATGTGAAGCCAAACTCTATGGGAAGACAATGCCTGTGAATAATTGTATCATGGTGCCAACATACCTTATTGTTGCTTATTATTGCTCTGAGTCAGGCATGTGAAAGAGTGAGTAGGACATTAAAAACAGGGGTTTCGAATATATAGAGATCAAAATACAATTCTACTATTTGATTTGTTAAAAACTTAAAAAACGACCGGCTTGTTCGATATAAAGTAACGGCGTTTTCTTTTTTTCGTAATAATGTTGGCCGTTTTCTTCAGCCCTTTCACAGCTTCACGTGTTCATTTTTCAAAATATTGCCCTCCCACTTAGCAAAATACTCTATACTAATATAGCCATTTTTTAGAACGAAAAGTAACCTAGTGCAAATGTTACAATGTTAGGCAAAATTTTTTAATAAAAAAGAAAACGCCATAAGTTTGTAATTGATCTCCTTTTTATATTTAATACAAACATGACTTCTGAAGAACGTATAATGGCAGTTTCTTTTGTTAAACAAAAATAATTTGTTATGAATTTACCAGCCTCTGTTTTTGTGATTTATTTAAAGATTTGCTCCTATAACCCTTATTAACTAAAAAAAATGTATGATTTTACCAGTCCTTCTACTTGCGATTTCTTTAAATAAAACATGTGAATTTTAGTTGAAACATTTTAGCCGCTTTTTTCCCAATATAGCCGGTGGGCCCAAAAAGTTCTGGCAACACTGATCTTCAACGCGCATGCATACAAGTATCTGAGTTATATACTCTCATTAAAACACTCAATGTGAGTCATAGTTTACCTACTTATCGTTTTATTCTCATCACTCATAATTTATCCGAACGTACAAAAAACTCAATTACTATTATTAAGCAAGAACCCTAGTCGCTAGTCCACAGCTAGTGTTAAAGTCAGTCGTTATTAAGGTGTAAAAACCCGAATTTCGTTTTGTTAACCTTTGCCGATTTTATATGTTTGAGTAACATAGCCAAATAATTAAAATTGAATAAACGGAATTATGTATTAAACATAGTTATACCAAAACCCGATCGACTTTTTCTTTAATTATTTAAAAAAAAAGGGAATAACATATAACAAAGGATTTACTTTTAACTACACAAAGTTAAGTACATCTATTTCTGGCGACGAGGATAAAAACGCCGCAAACGTAGTAAAATATTATGACGGCTAAAAACCTAGAAGAAATTTAAACAAAAATCTGAAAAAATATCAAAATTTTGCGTTAAATTATATATGTCAACTTGTGTAATTGTTAAAGACTTCGAAAAATTGTGCAAATGCGTTAAAACATCGGCAAAAGTGAAAGATCAAAAAAAAAATTTAAAAGTCAACACTGAAATTTTGTGCAAAACGAAAGACAATTAAAAGTATTAAAAACAGTACAAGTAATCTAAAAAATTTTAAAAAGTCACAAATAAGAACAAAAATTGCTGAAAAGTTTATTGGACTTAAACCTGCAAAATTCCAACCCGCTATAACTGTTAAAAAAATTATATGTATATGCAAAGGAATATAAAAAATTCTGAGAAAAGAAAAATACAGCAACAAAAAACTGCCTAAAAAGTGCACTTGTCTTCAATTCGCAAAACTTTAACCCGTTATAGCGGCTTATTTCAACAACTAACATAGGCAAAAGAAAATTAGAAGAGCGAGAAATATGTAAGTGTTATATCAAAGTGGGTACAGATTTGTCGTTAACGCTGCTAAACATCTGCGCGTAAAGGTTCCTAAACAATACTCGTTACCGACAATGAACAAGTAGTTTAACTCAATGTTGCTTAAAAATGTAAACTTGTTGCGTAAATGTAAATGTTGCCATATGTATACATACATTGTTGATACATAACACAAGTTGGTCAACAAAATTAGTTGCAACAAAGCATATAAAACTTTTGTGAAAAAATAAATTCAGTCCGGCCAAACTCATAAAAAAATTAGAAATAAAACTGAATATTAAAATAAATAATTACAACAAGAGTATTACAACAAAACAAAATGGCACAGAGGCGTTAAGAGAAGCACGCAGCATTCCATTTTTCGACGGAAAAAGTAAGTACACCATCACACACTATTTAAGAGACGTCACAACAATTTTATCGCTGACAAACGTACAAGAACAACAAATTATATCCAAGGTTTTGTGCAACAAGTTGAAAGGCCGCTCATTACATGTCATACAACAACTCAACGAACCAAGTTTCGACGATATATTAACTAAACTGAAGGACGAATTTGGAGTCAAACCAACATTTTGAAGCCTAAGAAACGACGCAATGAATGTTAGAGCCTTAAACATTGAAGATTTTCAAAATAAGTCAGGAACTGTTTTACAAACTATGAATACCAAATATATTTTAGAAGGTGCAAATGATTCTTTGTATACACCACATAATAATTCCAAATTAATTTTTGATGTTTACTTACAACTCCCGCCTTTTAATGTTAAAACTTTGTTGTTACAAAATAATATAGATAACTTGGNTCAAAATAAGTCAGGAACTGTTTTACAAACTATGAATACCAAATATATTTTAGAAGGTGCAAATGATTCTTTGTATACACCACATAATAATTCCAAATTAATTTTTGATGTTTACTTACAACTCCCGCCTTTTAATGTTAAAACTTTGTTGTTACAAAATAATATAGATAACTTGGAAACTGCGTTCACTTACTATTTACAAAATAATATGTTGAACGATATTAATATACACAGCGGTACAATGAAGGTTGATACTCACTTTAAAAATAGTAAGCATAATCGTAGTTTCCTCAATAATTCCAGTGCGTTCCTTCACAAAAGAAATATAAATGAAAATGATGAAACCGGTGCAAATTTTTATAGGTATAACTCAAAAAAAAAACAACTAACTTTAATACAGATTACAAAAATCGTAACAACTATCACAGAAATTTTGAAAATAAAAACTTTTAAGAAAATATTAACAGCGACTTTAGTAAAAATAATAACAGAAATAACTACACTGAGGGAAAAAAATATTAAAATCAAATAGAAACGTAATTGATCTTACTATAAACGTCAACGGAAGTACTGTATATTGGTAAATATTCAATTCAATTACGCGCATATTAAAATGACCGCGTTCGTACTGAAAAAGCATCCGTGAAGTGAATAATCAAGACAAAAACTAAAAAAAAATTTAATTTGCATGTTGCCTGCAGTGGAATTCGAACCCGACCATCTCCGGATATCAACAACTTGTGGCAAGCATCTTTGCGCACTCAGCCACACCCAGGCATATAAATTTGCTTTCAAATGTTGAATATCCATCAACACCACAGCACGCGATTTGTACCGATAAACATGTACATATGTACACTCTCAGAGCGGCGCTCTGCATTCTTGGGGTTCGTATGTACACTTACATATACATACAAAAATATATTGATTCAGTAGAAAACGAAGAAAACTATGACATTAAGTCTTTGTTTGAGAATTCGATAGAAACGTTGCATTCAGCATCCGAAAATTTAAATAATCATTTCCTTATCTCTGAATCAATAGTAAACAAGTATTCAACTCAAATACGGCTGGTGAAAATAAAACAGTTGAAAGCGAAATACTATACAACAAATACCAAATAGTTTATATAGCCCAAGCAGATTTACACAAGAATACTTACCTTACGAATCTATTTAGAAAATATGTAAAGAAAGGAACAATAGGAATTCATTCAGAGTTACCTAATAATCTATACAATATTGTTCAAGAAAAATTAACAAGCTTATTTTCGAATGACAGTAAAATTAAATTTACTAAGTGTTATTACAAGGCGTTAGACATGAGAACGGAGGAAGAAGTTTTAGAGGTAGTGGAAAAAATTCATACCGAAGGAAATCATAGGGGAGTTAGAAAATTACGAGCAAATTAAATCTAATTATTTTTATCCGAATCTTAAAAAGGTGATCAATAGATTTATTAATACATGCGGTGTGTGCAACGAGAACAAATACGCGAGAAAACCGTTGAAAAAACTGTTTAATTACACGGAAACTCCTAGTGGTCCGAACGAAATAGTACACGCTGACGTTTTCTATTGTTTTCGCACATGTTTTCTGACGACCATCGACAGGTTCACCAAACTAGCTTCCGTACATAAATTACCCGATAGAAACATGGCCACCATAAAAATTAAACTCCAAGAAAGATTGGCTTGGCTAGGAAAACCGAAGAAATTAGTAATGGACAACGAGTTTAATAACTCACTTATAGGACTATTCTGCCGCGAAAATGACATAATTCCCCATTTCACTACTCCGAACAGTCACACTGGCTACGCAAATGTTGAAAGACTTCATTCCACATTATTGGAACATATCCGCATTTTAATAAATACAGACAATTCTTTGGAAATTGAGGAGATTATGATTAAATCAGTTGGTTACTATAACAATTCAATTCACAGCTCGACCAACGTAAACCCGATAGATTTTATTAACAATAAAAATATTGATTTTAGAAAAATTCAAAATTTTGCCCTCAAAAAGGAAAAACAAACTATAGACAAAATCAACGCTAAACGTGCCAAACTTTGATAACAAAGTTTATATTAAAAACCCTCTTGCTAGTAGAAATAAAAATGCCAAAAGATTTATAAAACTACCCAAAAGTTTTTCTAACAAAATTGACATAGCCCACATCAGAAGACCACATAAAGAAATGTAATATATGTAAATGTGTAAAGTAGAATCAAAAGAAAAACATTGTAGAACCTAAATATTTAAACAAAATATGTATATGTAGTTAATGTCATTATTATGGTGGCTTTGTAGTTGATGTGTTTTATGTATCTTATGTTTAAGCATTATTCGATTTGTAGTTTGTATACAATATGTAAACATTGAACTTTAAAGTTTCCAATTTTCTAACAAACAATACTGTGAAAAATAAAACGAAAGAAAAAGTATAACATTGATAGTATGGTTCGGATATTAAACATTTTGAATTATATATAATGCTCATGCATTTATCGATTTATATTTTAACACAAAGAACAAAGTCTAACATTTTATGAGTGAAATTATTGTAACGTTTAAACATAAAAAATGTAAAAATTTAACTTGTAAATTCGCAGGGACGCGAATTCATTATCGGAGAGCGAGTTATATACTCTCATTAAAACACTCAATGTGAGTCATAGTTTACCTACTTATCGTTTTATTCTCCTCACTCATAATTTATACGAACGTACAAAAAACTAAATTACAATTATTAAGTAAGAACCCTAGTCGCTAGTCCACAGCTAGTGTTAAAGTCAGTCGTTATTAAGGTGTAAAAACCCGAACTTCGTTTTGTTAACCTTTGCCGATTTTATATGTTTGAGTAACATAGCCAAATAATTAAAATTAAATAAACGGAATTATGTATTAAATATAGTTATACCAAAACCCGATCGACTTTTTCTTTAATTATTTAAAACAAAGGGAATAACATATAACAAAGGATTTACTTTTAACTACACAAAGTTAAGTACATCTATTTCTTCTGCATACACAAGTATGATTCGCATAAATTTCAAACTGTGAAAATCTGTTGAGTGCATTTTGTATGTATTCCATCACCAAGAAATTAGCAGAACTTGTGAAAACTTAGCGATCTGTTGAGTTTAGATTATTTTGCCTCACGTTTTCTAAAGTGGCATTTCAATTGCAGTGGTACCAATAGCATAATTTTTAACAGAGATGCATGAAAAGCATATTAGGGGGATTCACGACTCCATCTATGTAATTTTGGGAACACGTAAAGAATAGGCCCGTTGAGCTAAAAAGAAGAAAAAGTGAGCATGGCCTGCGCTTTTCTCTGATTTTAGTGGAATACATCCCATTTTGGTGCAAATTCATAGGAGTGGTGCTAGGGAGTGTAATCGTGAATTTTCAATAGTTTCAATAGCTTATATTTTGAAAAGTTTTAAATCAGTTTTCAAAGTATGGACAGGGTTGGAAAGGTAATTAAAAGCCCTTTGATTTCACATGTGTATATAACATATATGTATATATGTGACACGTAATGTTAAAAGGGACCTACGCTCAGAAAAAAAGATTTCGAGAAAAACGACTTTGAAGTTTACCAAGTTGATTTTGATGCTTCTGAAAGTTTGACCGAATTTTGAAAAACTAACATCGGATTCGTAATCAGCGACCCCGAGAACCCCCGAGTAACGAGTTTCAAGCGAATTCAATTAATTTCAGAATAGTTTGTCAGATTTGATTTTTTTCTGTACTTTTTTTGTGCAAGTACTTAACTTTGAAGGGAAATTGTGAAAAAACTAATGCAGCTAGAAAGCGGCGGTTTATTGCATTTGAAAGAGCGGCCCGTTTACTATAAGAGTCGATGAAAAAGTGAAAACCGATTTTCTCTGACCGAGGTCCCTTTTAACTTTACGTGTCACATATAAATTATAGCAATTTTTTATTTAATACAAATTTTTTTCTTAAAAAAACTATATTAAAAGATATGCACAAGATAAGAAAGAGCACAAAAACATCTTTAATTAAATATATGATTTATAATAAAAAAAATCTTCTTGAATATCACTAAACATTTTTTTATTCAAAATTATCATTTTATACGAAATAAATTAATAAAATATAATATTGTTTTATTTCGCTGTTGGCAGTTGTCCTTAAACCTAACTTTATAACATTATATATCAAATTAAAGGTTTTTATGTTCTTTCTAGTAAATATATCTTTTAATATATGTAGCTAATAAGGTATGTTTTTAAGAAAAACATACGTATATTATTTACATATTTTGACAGATATTGCATTGAAAATTATGCCAAACTGCAAAGAACTTTAGTGTCGACTTAATTTGGACTACAAATACACCCCATTAAAACCACTTAAATGAATTTTTCTGCAAACAAATCCGTTTACCTAAAGAAATCAAAAAATCAGCTGTTTTTTCACCCACCGTGAATAACCCTATTGCGTAGATGCACAAAGGTGGTAGTACTTATAAATTTGGTTGCATGCGAAGGATAATCAGCCTTAAGTTTTTTAAAGATGTGTTGCGTTTAAGAAGTTGTGCGAAGTTATGCGAAGTATGTATAATCAGACCAATAGAATACAAGATTGCGCCAATCGAGCTGAAAGGAACTGGCCGTGACGCCAACAAATACCAGAATGAGAGAGCAAGACGAACTCGACAAGAAAAAGAGGAAGCATCGAACAAAGGGCAGTATTGCCAAGTTTTGAATTTGAAAAAGCACCAAATTTTTATTGGTGTATTATATTGACTTTATATGCTTACATAATTTTATTGTAAGGATGCCGACCCAAATTAATAAAAATCCATATTTCTTGCACGACGGTCGATTTCTTCTGGCATGATTGAAGGTGCTGCCACATATTTTGTTGTCGCTTATGATTGTCACTGTGCCATGATTTTGTTTAAATTTTTTTAAAGCTGCTTACCACACTTGCGATCGCCATAAATTTTGCTTCCATTTTTTTAAGATTTTCTAATTTGGTGTCTTCAAACTAAAAACAAAAGCACCAAAAACGCACAAAGAACCAAACTCAAAAATTTTCGCGGTTTGAATATCCACTAAATTTGATGCGAAAAGCATCAAGTCAACAACAGTGAATGTAAACACAGGTATTTTATGACGTCAGCGATTGGGAGGATGCTTAGGGCTGCCAGATGTCCCGGTGTTCCCGGACATGTCCCGGTTTTAGACTATTTGTCCCGGTGTCCCGGTCCAACCTTTAAATGTCCCGGGTTTCGTTTTAGTGTCCCGGTTTTTGATTTGATTGCACAAATTTGAATAAAAGTTCAGAAATCACTACACTAAGATAAAGAATGCGTTGTAATATTCAGAAAAATGTTATGTATTCACTGAGGGAAATAACGCATAGTAAACATGAATATTTTCTATTTGATTATCGTTTAAAAATGTTCGTATTTAAAAATAATACTTTCATAACATGCACGCGTGGTATTGATTCAAACTCAACATTTAAATGCACATTTACATGTCTGGCTGTAGCTGAGTGCGCGATGATGCTTGCCACAATTTGCTAATTTCCAGAGGGTCAGGGTTCAATTCCCAATACAACCAGCATGGAACTTAAATATTTTTTAAACTTAATTATGAAAAAGCAATCGGTAATTGCAAATCGCTTCATTTTAATATGGGCGTATTTGAATTGAATATTTCTATACTAAATACTAAAATTTGTATACTTAAATGTATTACGA
>NW_016160230.1:0-1606 GCF_001687245.7 Rhagoletis zephyria | reverse complement strand
GCTCTTGGAGTTTTCGAGAGAAAGATTCTGCGAAAGATTTACGGACCTTTACGCGTTGGTGATGGCGAATATCGCAGACGATTTAACGATGAGCTGTATGAGCTTTACAACGATATAGACATAGTGCAGCGAATTAAAATTCAGCGGCTCCGCTGGCTTGGCCATGTCGTTCGGATGGACAGAAACGCTCCTGCTCTGAAAATATTCAACGCGGGCCGCGATGCTGGTAACAGAGGAAGAGGAAGGCCTCCTCTGCGTTGGAAAGACCAGGTGGAGAAGGACTTGGCTTCACTTGGCATTTTCAATTGGCGTCAGTTAGCACAGAAGAGAAATGACTGGCGTGCTGTTTTGGAGTCGGCCAAAATCGCTTAGGCGGTTACAGCGCCAAATAAGAAGAAGAAGAGCAGATATGTACATACATACTTTCTTTGATACATGCAAGTACTAAAAGTTTCGCCTTTGAAACCAAACAGTATTTAGCCTACTTTTGATAATATACATACGAATGTACCTAATGTTGTTGTTGTTGTAGCGGCTACTAAGCGGCTCATCCATCAACGTTGTCGTCAATTTCAGCTAGGGGCAGGCCCAGGAAGTGTGCGACTTCCACAGGGGCTGTCCATAGGGACAGGGGCGTCAGCTGAGTGGGGTTCTCAGGGCATGTGAAGAGGTGCCGTGGCGACTCTCCGGGTCGGGTCCAATGGCTTTGGAGGCTTTCGCCTTCCCGATGTCTACCCTTTCCTCACCGCTGGTGAAAACAAGAGGCGGAGGTTTTGGCATTTTGTGCAGCCTTCTGGTTACTCGACGTTTGGTTTTATCCACCGCAGGATGCAGGATGAACTGCAGGTAAAATAGCTCGCGCATCTCTCCTGGTCCGACGAAGCGTGGTCACCAAAGTCTATCTCGACTCTGTCGTCACGCTTCGTCGGGTTGGACAACGACCTCACGGCTGACCAAAGCTTGCTCACACCAGAGGCGAAGTTGCAGGTCTTCAAATGCTCTTCCCATTTCTTCCGCTTATGTACGTTCACAAGTTGCCGAATCTCCGAATTGAGATCCCTACTACGAGGATTTCCGGCATCGGCCTGACGAAGATTGTCGCGCTCATCAGCTAGAACAGCCGCTTCGGCAGGAAAGTTCGGACGTGGATACTTAATACACCCTGCTGGGATAAAGCGAGCTGCAGCAGCGATGACTCCCCTGCGGAACTTACGATCACCTACATGAACGTCGGTTGGTATGGGTGGTGCAGTGAAGGCGCCCTCAGTAACATACATCCGTGAAGCCTTTCCAGTCAGCTTTGGAAAAGTTGACATAAGTCCGGGGATCCACGGAAGCAAATTCGGCAGGTTTATCAATCGAGATGACTATGTGCAGATGGTCTGATGCTAGGGTCAGCATAGGTTGCCATGATACGCTGTTTATCAGACCAGCGCTGACAGTTGTTAGATCTGGCGAGCTGCAGCAGCTGCGCATAATCCTGATGGGTGCGTCGTCGTTCTTTGTNTGCAGCAGCTGCGCATAATCCTGATGGGTGCGTCGTCGTTCTTTGTGCAAATTGTCGAATCGTCTATCTGCTCAGCCAGATGTATTCCCCTACGATCAT
>NW_016160229.1:59168-68091 GCF_001687245.7 Rhagoletis zephyria | reverse complement strand
GGGCTTCAGTCTTTCGCACAATACACTCGAAAATACCTTATACCTTATGTTTAGAAGGCTGATTCCACGGGAGTTGGCGCGTATGGCAGGGTAGCCTTTCTTGTGGATTGAGCAGAGCACACTTAAATTCCAGTCGTAGTGCATGCGTCCATCTGACCATAATCTGCATACGAGCTGATGCATGCACCTCATCAGCTCCTCGCCGCCGTACTTAATAGCTCGTCTGGCAGCTTTGTTGTTTTTCAGCCGCGCAATCGCTATTAGTACCTCGTCATAGTCAGGCGGTGGGACAGTTACTCCATTATCATCGACTGGGGACTCGGGTTCGTCTTCTTCACTACTTTCAGCGCTGCTACCATTCAGTAAGTTTTAAAAGTGTTCCCTCCACAATTTAAGTATATTCTGGACATCGGTCGCTAGGTCGCCGTTGTTGTTCTTACAGGAGTGCGCCCCGATCTTGAAACCTTCCGTAAGTCGCCTAAATTTCGGGCGGTCTTCCTGTCGGCCAGCATCTCAAGCTCTTCGCACTGACGTATTTCGGCCTCTCTCTTCTTATTGCTGCAAATACGTCTCGGTTCCTTTTTCAGTTCCCTATAACGGTCCCACATGGCTCGCGTTGCGCCCGATCGCAGCGGGGCCCTATAGGCGGCATCTTTTTTCTCTGCGGCTTCTTGACATTCCTCATCGTTCCAGTTGTTCTTTCGGGCTAGCTGAAATCCAACTACTTTTTCGGCGGCGGTATTTAATGATCGGCAAATGTGGTTCCACTGCTCGCGTATATCGGATTGTTGAAGAGTGCTCTCAGATCTGGNAGCTGAAATCCAACAACTTTGTCGGCGGCGGTATTTAATGATCGGCAAATGTGGTTCCACTGCTCGCGTATGTCGGATTGTTGAAGAGTGCTCTCAGATCTGGTGTTTGAGTCGAGTGCAGCTTTTCGACGTTAAGCTTTTCTTGCATTGTTGGGCGCACATTTTTTGCTGCACAGAGGCGGGTGGGTATCTTGGCTAAAAAAATATAGTGGTCCGAGTCGATGTTTGGCCCTCGGAGTGTACGTACGTCCAAAACGCTGAATTTTCTGAGATCCCTTCCTTGCCCACCTTGGCATTGAATTCGCCAAGCNTCAGGTGTTTGAGTCGAGTGGCGAATTAATTGGCCGTCTGTTGTGAGTGCAGCTTTTCGACGTTAAGCTTTTCTTGCATTGTTGCATTGTTGCTGCACAGAGGCGGGTGGGTATCTTGGCTACAAAAATATAGTGGTCCGAGTCGATGTTTGGCCCTCGGAGTGTACGTACGTCCAAAACGCTNGGCGGGTGGGTATCTTGGCTAAAAAAATATAGTGGTCCGAGTCGATGTTTGGCCCTCGGAGTGTACGTACGTCTAAAATGCTGAATTTTCTGAGATCCCTTCCTTGCCCACCTTGGCATTGAATTCGCCAAGCACGATTTTGACATCGTGTCGGGGGCAGCGCTCATATGTACGTTCCAAGCGCTCATAGAAGAAATCCTTGGCCGCCTCATCCTTCTCTTCCGTTGGGGCATGGACGCATATGAGCGTGATGTTGAAGAATCTAGCTTTGATGCGGATTGTGGCTAGACGTTCGTCCACCGGGGTGAACGCCAGTGCTCGGCGACGGAGTCTCTCTCCTACCACGAATCCAACACCGAATTTGCGCTCCTTTACGTGGCAACTGTAGTAGACGTCGCAAAGCTTCACACTTACTTTTCCTTGCCCCGTCCATCACATTTCTTGAATGGCGGTGATGCCAGCCTTTGTCTTCCCGAGGACATCAACTAGCCGGGCAGAGGCACCTTCCCCATAAAGGGTCCGGATATTTTAGGTGCATTCCCTTAAATCATAGTCCTTTATACGTTTGCCGTGGTCGTCATCAAAAAAAGGGGGTCTCATCCGAGGCTGTTTGTTCTTTTTCATTGGGCGGGGTTTTAACGTGACGGGACCCAAACCCAGCGCACGCGAAGTTTTACGCCTTCTGACTTTGGCTCGCTCCTAAACGGGTGTTTGGTTGCTACCCAGAGGATACGTGGATATAAATATCCGGACGATGTGAGCTGCGATTTGAACCGTACGCACAATAATCGCTTCTGGCCACTCCCAGGTGAATGGCAGTCAAAATTTTTCCACTTCTGCGCACGGAAAAATTGGACTTAAATCTATCCAGGGGTTTGAGTTAATTCCGCACAACGAAAACGGCAATCGTTTTATACATATGTAAATATATATACATATCTCTGTGCAGCTTATGTCGAGAAGCTGGCTTTAGTATAATTCGGCATTCCCTTTATCCTTTAATTCCTTGTCCTTTTTTTATGAGACTTAATAAGAATATTGACTTGTTAGTATGGGAACTATTTGTTGCACATTCATTTTTTCAACGGCTCGGCGCCAGCGAGTCATTCGCAATCGTATGCCACCCTTTCCACATAATCTAATATTCCATATGAACACAGATATACGTATACACATAGATTACTTGTTTTATTATTATTTTATTCGTTATTCGAATAATTAATAAAGATAATAATTATTCGAATAACGAATCCGTCATTCGAATAATTTTTCTTTGAATAAAGTTATTTATTATTTACGAATAACGGGAAAAACAATTTATTCATTTGTCATTCGAATAAATTTTGCCCAACTCTGGGTAGGAATAGGGCAGAAAAAGTGATTACTACCAGTCCAGGACCAACTCGATATGCTTTAGCTCGCGTTACTGACATTATGTCTTCGTTCCATTTATTCATGACAGTAGAGATGCAAAACGCAATTATAGAAATGACGAATATTGAAGATAAATATTTAAAATTTTGTTCCATACATGTATGTATGTATGTATGTTCGTTTGTAAAAATATTATTCACTATAATTGGCAGAAACGTTTTTGAGGAGGCCCGGAAAAAAATAAATCACACATCCTTGAATGCATATGTATTTCGGATTGATATTTATTGGCTGGCGTTTATCATTCCTGTGGTGAAGCATTGGAATGTTTATGTGGCGACGTGAAAGAAGACCCGTATCCAAATCAACAATGTCATTACGAATTGGAATGTTTATGGGGCGACGTGAAAGAAGACTCGTGTTCAAATCAACAATGTCATCGTGGAAATTTCAAAATAATAGTCGGGTTCTTTCATTCGATAATAAGCAATAAAACGAAATTAGGGGAACAAGACCAATAGGTGGCCAGGAGCTCTCTTTGCTAATATGCTTGACATTTCCGCATGCAATACTCTTATAATTTGGACGGCTGTAAATCCTGAGTGGAAACAAATTATCATTTGCGTCGCAGATTTTTCCTGGAACAATTGCGGTTTGATCTTTTGGAGAATGAAATAGTTGAACGAACATCTCAGCCACATAGTTCTGTGGAAAGGGCATTTGCACGGACACAAAAAGAAAATGCTAAGAAGAAAACGCGGTGTCATTTATGCGAAAAGCGACCAAAAAGCACTAAGTACAATACAAAATATAACAACTGTAATTCATTTGTTTTTAAAAAACACTCAAAGACTGTAATCACTTGTAATAGTTTCGCAGAAATTTAATTAAATTGTATTGGACAAAATTTGCCCAAAATACAGAATTGGGTACTTTTTTATACCCGAGCGCACTTGTGCACAAGGGTAAATGAACTTTGTTCACATAACGGTTGTTTGTAACAGCCCAAACGAATCGAGATAGATATAGACAAATGTATACATAAATGCTCAGAATGAATAGATAAGTCGATTAAGCCATGTCTGTCTGTCCGTCCGTCTGTCCCTCCGTCCGCCCGTGCGGGTACACGATAACTCGAGCAAAAATTGAGAAATTCGGTATGTAGGTTTCCATTTACCCAAGGTAAGTTGGTATTGAAAATGGGCCACTGTAACCACGCCCACTTCCCATATAAATGGAAAAACTACGATATTTCAGTAAATAATAGATCCAAATAGTATTACTACGGAATTTTTGGAAAAAGGGCGTGACCCAGCCCACTTATGATGAAATGCTGTATCTCAGCAGCCGCTTCACCTCAACAATCCAGGAAGAAATTCGTTGAAAATTATTAAAATCGCACCCGCTTCCGTAACGGTAAATTTCTGACATCCGAAATCTCGATATTTCAATAACTGAGGACAATAACTTACTCCAAGTTAGTAGTTAACAATAAATAAGACTACTACAAACTTTTAGGAATTGGCCGTGGCATCGCCTACTTTATGACTACAAGGTGTATCTCGGTAACCACTTTATAGATTTCTACCAAACTTGGTTCAATTATTTCATTAACTCTAATTCAGCGTATTATCGAAAAAGTTTGAAATCGGGAAAAACCCCCTGCTTATCATGCAAATGTAGTTGAGAGAAAGTTGAAACGAAGATATTTGTGCGGTTGCCAGACGTTCTTATTTTATCAGTAAAGTACTGATTTTTCAGCTCTTGTACTGGTTTTACTCATTTCTTCAATCAACACGCTAATGTCCTGATTTTTCAAAATTTGTTCTGATTTGTACTGAATTTTCTATTCAAACTAAATACTCTATGAATTTCGTAAGGTTTTTACATAACGGTGGAACTCCCTTAGACTGTACTGTGAAAAGTAATAAGAAAATAATTTAATTATAGTTGACATGTTTCAGATAATGTTTGATATGCCCAAGAAATTAATACAACAGAAATATCAATCGTTTTATCGGCATATCGCCGGGTCGTTACTTACCAGTTGCGATAATATGATGGAGGTTAAATTATTTAAAAAGAAGGCTGACTTTTTTTTGTCAAGTATTGCTAGTTATCTCGAAAATAACTTTAAGTTTAATAACAACAAAATTGAATATTCGAATGGCTTTTGATTACTGCCAATGTAAAAGAGTTTTGCATACAAGGCTTAGAGTTAGATACTCTTTTTAGCGAATTCTTAGTCTTTCAAAGTTTTTGCGTAGTTGAAAAAATTAGTTTAAGCCATGATATAGATGAAGTCCCTAAATAGTGGTACTTTTCCACAGTTTGAAAAAACATGTAATTTTTTTTTTTTAATATCACACTCAAACGATGCACCTGAGAGGATCTTAAGTACAAAGTTTGCTTCCTAGCGCAAAGAAAAAAACCGGCTTCTAATAAAAAATTGTTTAAGTGAACTTCATATTAAAAGTAATTTTAAAATGAAACGTATAGAAAATTCTTTGACTATTTAAACACATGGAAATTCAAAAATGTCCTAAATATAAAATAATTTTTGGCTTCTGTGTACACTCATGTTAAAATGAACAACACTTTTATTTTTTATGAACTATGTTTTATTAATATACCAAAATATTGTTAAAAACAACTGCTCTGGCATTTTTAAGTATTATCTGATACTTACATTCATAATTTTGCTTAGAATAAAAATGTTCTGAAAAGTACTGATTTTTTTAGCATGAAAATGTTTAACGTACTGATTTCGCGCATAAAAAAATCTGGCAACCTGATACCTGCGCCGGGTATATAAAGTTCGGTTTCGCCCGAACTTACACTTCTTTACTTGTTTTTATAACAGGATGAGGGTTAAAACAAGAAAAAGGAAAGGTATGTAAAAAAATAAACCTAATGAAAAACAAAATTATTATACAATAAGAACTAAAATGAAAGAATTATTTATTGATTTAAAGATTCGTTTAAGAAGGATATGAAGTTCCCTAACTTGATGTTATTTAACCTTTTAAACTAGCTTAATATAGGATCAAGGTCATTCCCACGACAGCCGGTTCTACGTACCGGAATGACTCGGGTTTTACCCGACCAAGGGCTGTTGTTTCGGCGATCTAACCCCGTTTAGGTCGGCGAAGTATCTCAGAAGTTGTTCGTCCATAGGGCTACATTCACTACGTATTCTTCTACTCAGGACTGGCATCGAGTCAAACCCAGTGCCAGAAATCTACACCTGCTGTGTATGCCAGAGACGACTACACCATAACTCCACCTCAGTCAAGTGTAATGCCTGCGAGGGGTGGAGTCACCTTGGAGTCTGCTCAGGACCACGGACACATCGACAGTGGACCACGTCGTACGTGGCCCCCTGTTGCTCAAACAGAGCAGCCTCCACGGCTAACCTCAGTCCACCCGAGCAGCCTCATACAGTCACCACTGCACAACAACATAATTACACCATAGACCATACCACAGCCACGACAGACCACATAACACACACAACCGCACCACTACCCACACGCCGCCGCCAACAATTCCTGGTTCACCCTACAATCTGCACGGCATGTCACACCAGGATATTCCGTAATGTGACATCAGTCAAGTGCAACACCTGCCTTGGCTGGTGCCACTTTAGGGCATGCTCAGGTCTGCGTACCAAGCGAGATTGGACTGGGAACTTAGAGGGCCCGTGTTGCGCTGCTCGGTCGCAGACCTCAACTGCGACGCCTCCCGCCACCACCACAAGGCGGCTACCATCACAGCAACGTACACAGCCGACGGCGGTAAGAACACACACATCCCACATCACGACACGTCTCTCGAACCACATGAAGCAAGATTGAGGAGATAACCGTCTTCATGTGTCGGCATGGTATTCTGATAGCTGGGGTCCAAGAGACGAAGTTGCACAGCAATTCAACTTTTTATTTATTTATTTATTTATTTATTTCAAAAGTCAATAAACTACAAAGGATCTTACTGACTAAAACGATACAGAGAACTAAAGTGCAGAAGGCACTAAAATAAAATTGAATTCAATAAACTATAAAATATATTCTTGGGCAAAGAAAAATCCAGCAAAATAGAATTCGAAATCTCGTTGAGTTCTCGAAGTGCACGCACTAACGGGGCGTTTCTTGCTTAATTCGTACTGAGGGCCTTGAGGTAAATGGAAGATTAAAACGAAGTGTTCTCGCAGGAATAAGAAATTGAATAGCAAGCAGTAATGCGGGGCAATCGATTTCACCACTTACCAAGCCACGCACAAAAGACAAGGAAAGAATAGTCCTTCTGCTTTCGAGGGACTTACGGTTAATCAAAAGGAGGCGGGAATTGTACGGAGGGATGGGAGTGGAGAAATTGAGGGAAGAAAGGGCATATTTAAGGAAAACTTTTTGAATACGCTCAATTCTATCGATGGCAAATTTATGATGAGGTCTCCAGATGAGTGCTGCATATTCAAGCTTTGGACGAACAAAAGACGTGTAGAGTAATTTCAGAGTGTAGGGATCAATAAAATTACTACTATTTCGACGAACAAATCCCAACGCAACATATGATTTAGATATGATAAAATTGATGTGGTTATTGAATAAAAAAGACGCATCGAAAATTACACCAAGGTCTTTGATCTCAGAAACTGACTGAAGGGGAGTACCAGAGATACTGTATGACGTTTGCACATCGTTACGTAGTTTGGAAAACGTTACGTGATAACACTTGCTAATATTGAGATGTAGGTGAGACCTTCAACACCATAAGTACAATCTATTTATATCTAATTGAACCCTAGAAGCATGTTCAGAACTCTTAATCGAAGAAAAAACTTTTAGGTCATCCGCGTAAAGCAAGAACCTAGAGAACGAAAAACAGCTGCCTATATCATTAATAAAAAGAACAAAGAGTAAAGGTCCTAAGATGCTACCCTGTGGTACGCCAGATGATGCAGTAAATGGAGTAGAAGATACCCCCTCGATTGAGACCACGCAGCACCTATTACTTAAATAAGAATTCAGCCACTTCAGGAATATAGAGTGGAAACCCATCGTGGCAAGCTTGCGCAACAGAATGCAATGGGATACTTTGTCGAATGCCTTGGAAAAGTCAGTGTATATACAATCAACTTGGAGCCCAGAAGAAAACGTGTCAATGCAGTATTCACTAAAGACCGTTAGGTTAGTAAGCGTAGACCGTCCAGTGACAAAGCCTTGCTGGTGAGGTGAGATTAAACTCTTAACGGCAAAGTACATTTTTTCCTTCACTATACTTTCGAACAGTTTAGAAATTGTAGACAGCTTGGAGATAGGCCTATAGTTAGTAACATCATTCTTTTTGCCACTTTTGAAAATTGGGGTAATAGTGGTTACTTTCCAGTTATCCAAAAAAACTCCAGTACGTAGTGAGGTGTTGAAAATAAATTTAATAGGTGGTATTGGCGCTGGGCATTTTTTTAGAAGGGCGGAACAAAGACCATCAATGTCAGTCTGAGTTGAGACTTTCTAAGAATTAATGCCCCGAATTATGTCATCAGAAGTAAGACTTAGGGAGCCAAAGTTTAGTGATGAATGTGGGTTATTGTGAGAAGAGTAGCACGGGTCGCTAACGTCGTCATTATATGTGTATGTATAATGTTCGATTCTACCCTGAAAATATAGTTTCTATAAAGGAACTTATTTAGGCAGTTGAATTTTTTCAACAGTTGCTGATACCGTAAAAAATGAGACTGTACCTTAGTTTTTGTTGAACTTATTAAAAAACTTATTTCGTTGGTTCTTAAGTTTTTTTAGTTCATAATTGTACCACGGAAGTTTGTAGGCCCTTTTTTTCTTTATTGGAATATTTTTAAGACAGATTTCGTTTACTCGATATTTAAAAGTACAATAACAGCTTTCAACATCTAAGCTGGAGAACAGATTCGCCCAGTCAGTTTCAAGCAAGCAAGAGTTTAGTTTATCAAAGTCACAACATCCATATTTGAACGTAACTTTTTCTTCAGACTTGCTGACAGAGAATTCATAGAATTCCACCTTAAGTGATAACGAGACATGATGTTTGTCTGTAGGAGAGAATGGGGAAAGACACTGGGAAATGGTGGTGTTAATATTCGCACTGGTGAAAACCAGATCAAGAATTCTATTAAGCTTGTTAGTAAAATAATTAATTTGAGTTAAATCTAGGCTTAAGATATTATCTATACAATACGACTCATGCGCAGCTGTAATATTGGT
>NW_016160229.1:48986-54427 GCF_001687245.7 Rhagoletis zephyria | reverse complement strand
CCTCTGGACCCGTCAGCTTACCGGCTGGCCCTGAACGGCATTCACAGGGAGTCAGTCTCGAGTTATGTAGACTCTAGACCTGTGAATGCCGTTCTAGGCGTACCGCCCCGGGACAGAGACGAGACGGAGCTTCATCTGCCTCAGGAGACACGAACGACAATAGCCCAACTTCGCTCTGGCTACTGCAGCAGGTTAAACTCCTACCTGAGTAGATTGAATGAGGATGTGCCAAATGAGTGTCCGGCATGCGGAGAGACCCCACATGACTCGAAACATCTCTTCGCAAGCCCGGAAAACCCGACAACCCTAACGGCTTTGTCCCTGTGGACCAACCCTACAGAAGCTGCACGCTTCCTAGGGCTGCCGTTAGTGGAACTTGGCGACAACGACTGAGATACCAACCGTCCTGGGCGGGGTTGTTTTAGCCGCTAGAACAACAAGAAAAGGATCAAGGAAATTGGCACGTAGTCATAGTCGAAATAAAGTCCACTGTAAAGTTAGCTGCAGTTATTTTTTACAGACATCCCATTGGAAACATACAGCACCTTCTTTTTCTCTAAATTATTCTTACCTCATTGGTAGAGGGCTTTGGGTGTACGTATTTGTTGTAACGTCAGGAGTTGAAGACTTGCTCCAGCTGCTAGTCGCTTAAAATTTTATCCAATCCTGTCGCAAGCAGATTTCCCATGTGAACTTGCAACAGAGTTCAATTCTGCCGTTTCCTTGAAAGGATTTTCGTGATTTCAGAGTTTTAGTAAAGTTAATATGATTTATTCATATTGTTTTTGTTTTTACACACCTTTCGTCTTTCAAAAATATACAATTTCATAAAATTCCAATGTATACTTATCATATTACTCGAGCGTTTGACGATCTAGAGTCCATACGCGACGGAAGAAATACATTTTTTTTCATTAAGTTTCGTTAAAGGGTTTACAAGATTCAGCACTTTAAAAAAGCTTTGTATGACGTTTTCTTAAAATTTAAGTCCCGTGTAAATAGGCAGCCCTACGTAATATCGGCAACATGCTGCACTTATATTCATGTCGCCTAGACCTTCAATCTCTTCAACTTTCATCCATATCCTTAGAGGTCGCGCACAGAGGTGGCCGAGGTGACATGAAATGCCTCTATAGCGAAATTCTGTATTTTAATATTCTGTACTTCAAAATTCTGTATTTTTATATTCTGTGTTACAAAATTCTGTATGGAAAAACAGGAAAACTATATGGATAAATAAAACAAGTGCGCACTTGTTTTGTTTACCCATATGGTTTTCCGATTTTTCCAATACAGAATTCCGCAAAGCAAATATATATATATGTACATATATATGTATATAGTTTATATTAACGTAATGCATTAAATTATAACTAATATTAGTTTCAGAAGCAGTTCCAATTTATATTTTTGTTTACAAATTTGTTCAGAAATATAGCAAATTTTTTTTTTCTTTCGCTTTATAAACTTCATGATGAAATCTCTGAGTACTGCAATCGTTTTTGTACCAATCTTGGAAGATGCATATGGGCAAATCTAAAAAACCGGTAATCTTTGTGTAAACTATATCAAGCTGGTTACTTTTGGATATAATTCATTGACGTATACTTGAAGTCCCCAAAAAAATTTGGATCAATTTGCTGCATAACTTTTGAATTTTAGGTGTTTAAATTAAAAATAATAATGAAAACAAGTGAATTTTTTATGTAATTTTTAAGAAGGGCACAATTAATTATTTAATAACTTTTGAAGCACACCATAATTTGGTTTGCATTAAAAAATGACGAAATGGCAAGTAGCTCAAACTCTGTAAAGTCCACATTTCACAATTATCAAAATTTTCGGTTTATCGCGTATAGTTTTTATAGCATTTAATTTTAAGAACTTTTCAAGTATGTATTGTATTCTACAAACAATTACGAATAATTTGATACCTTAGCAAGAGGTGTGCCTTCGGAATAAACCAACTTTTAAAGATAAAATATTCTGCGATCTTGAGCGTAATTTTTATTTCAAATACACCTTAATTTAAGGCACATTTGGAATATATATATCGAAACGATCTAAATTCTTCTATAACTACTAGTCCTTATAAAATTACATATACCTATAAAAGGCTTCAAAAAAATTTTCTCTAGAAGTGTGTAAAAACACTGATTTACTACTTATAATGATGCTCATTCTTTTAGCCAGAATATTTCGAGCGTGGTATCAAATCAGCTTATTTTCGACAAAGGTTCTGATAGTTGCTCTTCGTTAATTGGAGCCTTCTAAATTCAATGGCGTCCTCAGTTTTGCCTTATTGGCCCCACTTTTCGAGATAGCAGTACTTGAAACTTTGCTTAAATTTTCACTATTTTATAAAAAACTCCCTCAGTTTTGAAGATATATTACTAAAATTTTGCACATAACCGTTTTTAATATTGTTTAAGACATGAGCCTCAGTCTCTTAGAATAGTTTAAATCCTTTTTATTTATCTGCGTGCGGCTGGCAACTCTTTGTGCACAGCCGTAGACGAACAGCGCTCCCCAACTGTATAACCAACCTACAGGACTCACTTTTCCTCACACCGGTGCAGGCGGGCCGGCATGTTGAGGACATGAGCCTCAATCTCTTAGAATAGTTTAAATCCTTTTTATTAATCTGCGTGCGGCTGGCAACTCTTTGTGCACACTATTGTGAATTAAATGAATTGATTTGTTTTAGGTGTCGTTGTAGCTGTATATACATAATAAAATAGTTAGTTGTCTCTAATCATCGCCGCCGCCGCACCGCATATCTCATTCTGTGTATATTGAAGTGAAAATCGTAATAAATTACATGAACTCTGTTTTTATTTCCACCACAACCCTCAGTGTCTTATTTATTAACTCCCTCAGGCGCACCCGGCGCTCTCTATTTAACCTACTCTAAGGTTAAACAAATATTATATTAACTATTCCATAAAATCATCGAAATCGGTTCACTATAACATCTAGCTCCCATACAACTGATTGATCAGAGACGTTGTTTTGCGTTATAGCTGCTCCAATTAAGCAGATAAAAATTTAGTATAGGTTCAATTTTACATATAGCATGCATACGATTTATTATTCAGATATGAAGTTAGAGTTATAGCGCAAAAACACATATCTGTGTAATCGGTTGTATTGGAGCTATATGTTAAAGTGAACCTATTTCGATAATTTAAGGAATAATTAAGGTAATATTAAAAAAAAACGGGATATGCAAAACTTTAGTAAAATAACTTAAAAAGTGAGAGAGATATTTATAAAATAGTTCAAATTTAATCAAGTTTTCAAGTTCCGTTATCTCGAAAACCGGAGCCGATCTGGTAAAACGGGGGATGCCATGGAATTTAGAACATCCCAATTAAGTGAGTTCAACTTTCAAAATCTTTGCTCAAAATTTACAATTTGAATAGCGTAATTTGAACCCAGCTTATTCTTTTGTTTTCTATTGCATGCTTATTCCTCGTATAACTTTTGAAGCACTTGATGAATATAAATTACACTTATATTAATCGATTTATTAAGAGACTACCAATAAAATGGTATATAAAACATAGGTGTGCTCTTAAACTTAAAAATAAAATTTTTTGTGGAAAGTGTACCTATTTTTTAGATTTGCCCATATGCAAACAATTTTTGATTTTGGTTTGAAAAACAATACACATTTGGAAACAAATCTCAGCCAAAATATTCACCAAAATTTTGATCAGTGCACGATGAGTCAACAAGTATCCCTTTCCCTAGAACACAATATATGGTTGAGGCTTGGCATCGTTGGGAAATGAAATTCACGGTTGTATGAACTTATCACTGACTTGAGAGGCGAATTGGTTTATGCGAAAGCTCAACTCACGAAAATTAAAAATGGCCAAAAAATATCCCAAAAGAGAGAAGAACAGCTTTTAGAAAAATTAAAAGGATAATGAAAAAAACTAGACTCAAGTCATATTTGTTTTCTTAAAAGAATTGCTAAAGAGAGAGAGGACTTTACTTCTCAATTGCCTACTCAGTCCAAAGTAGCACTTGTTGGGAAGAGTGATTCTCCGTTGGATTTCAATGCTGACATTATTATTGGTGTTAATGCTGGTTCTCAAATAAACGAAGTCGTATACTTTTTCAAACTTTAAACTGCCAACAGTGACGTGGGTGCCAAGACGCGTATGCTTTGACTTTTTGTGTGATGGCAGGATATACTTCGTTTTGTCCTCCTCCACCAACAGACCCATTCGCTTTGCTTCTCTATCCAATCCCGAGTAGGCAGAACAGACGTACCCCTTATTTTTACCGATAATATCGATGTCGTCGGCATACGCCAGCAATTGTACGCTATTGTAAAGTACTGTGCCTGAGCGGTTCATTCTGCGGCTCTTATTATCTTCTCTAACATCAGATGAAAGAAATCACACACCAGGGCTGAAACCTCGTTTGGTATCAAACGGCTCGGAGAGATCCTTCCCTATTCTGACGGAGCTTGTGGTATTGGTCAACGTCATTTAACACAGGCGTATTAGTTTCGCGGGGATACCAAATTCAGACATCGCGGCATAGAGGCAACTTCTCTTCGTGCTGTCGAAAGCGGCTTTGAAATCGACAAATAGATGGTGTGTGTCGATCCTATTCTCGCGGGTCTTTTCCAAGATTTGGCGTATTGTGAATACCTGATCTATGGTGGATTTTCCAGGCCTAAAGCCACACTGATAAGGTCCAATCAGCNTGGTGGATTTTCCAGGCCTAAATCCACACTGATAAGGTCCAATCAGCCCGTTAACGGTGGGCTTTAGTCTTTCGCACAATACACTCGATAAGACCTATGCTTAGAAAGCTGATTCCGCGGTAGTTGGCGCGTATGGCGGGGTCGCCTTTCTTGTGGATTGGGCAGAGCACACTTAAATTCCAGTCGTCGGGCATGCGTTCATCTGACCATATTCTGCATACGAGCTGATGCATGCACCTCATCAGCTCCTCGCCGCCGTACTTGAATAGCTCGGCTGGTAGGCCGTCAGCTGAAGCAGCTTTGTTGTTTTTCAGCCGCGTAATCGCTATTCGTACCTCGTCATAGTCAGGCGGTGGGACAGCTACTCCATCATCATCGACTGGGGACTCGGGTTCGTCTTCCTCACTACTTTCAGCGCTGCTACCATTCAGTAGGTTATAAAGTAAAAGTGTTCCCTCCACAATTTAAGTATATTCTGGACATCGGTCAATAGGTCGCCATTGTTGTTCTTACAGGAGTTCGCCCCGGTCTTGAAACCTTCCGAAAGTCGCCCAACCCTCTGGTAGAATTTTCGGGCGTTCTTCCTGTTGGCCAACATTTCAAGCTCTTCGCACTCACGTATTTCGGCCTGTCTTTTCTTATTGCGGCAAATACGTCTCGGTTCCTTGTTCAGTTCCCTATAACGGTCCCACATGGCTCGCGTTGCGCCCTACCG
>NW_016160229.1:44966-48961 GCF_001687245.7 Rhagoletis zephyria | reverse complement strand
AGCAGCTTTGTTGTTTTTCAGCCGCGTAATCGCTATTCGTACCTCGTCATAGTCAGGCGGTGGGATAGCTACTCCGTCATCATCGACAGGGGACGCGGGTTCACCTTCTTCACTACTTTCAGCGCTGCTGCCATTCAGTAGGTTGTAAAAGTGTTCCCTCCACAATTTAAGTATATTCTGGACATCGGTCAATAGGGCGCCATTGTTGTTCTTACAGGAGGTCGCCCCGGTCTTGAAACCTTCCGAAAGTCGCCTAACCCTCTGGTAGAATTTTCGGGCGTTCTTCCTGTTGGCCAACATTTCAAGCTCTTCGCACTCACGTATTTCGGCCTGTCTTTTCTTATTGCGGCAAATACGTCTCGGTTCCTTGTTCAGTTCCCTATAACGGTCCCACATGGCTCGCGTTGCGCCCTACCGCAGCGTGGCCCTATAGGTGGCATCTTTTTTCCCTGCGGCTTCTTGACATTCCTCATCGTACCAGTTGTTCTTTCGGGCTCGCTGAAATCCAACTACTTCTTCGGCGGCGGTACTTAATGATCGGGAAATGTGGTTCCACTGCTCGTGTATGGGGGATGTTCTTATGCTGGAACCTCGTACTACAAATTACCATGTTTCAGGCTCCGGCGAAGTCGATCAGCCTTAGTCCGTTATCGGACGTTTCGTCGTGGAGGCTGAATTTTCCGACAGTGGCGCCAAAGATCCCTTCCTTGCCCACCTTGGCATTAAAATCGCCAAGCACGATTTTGACGTCGTGTCAGGGGCAGCGCTCATATGTACGTTCCGAGCTTTCATAGAAGAGTTCCTTGGACGCCTCATCCTTCTCTTCCGTCGGGGCGTGGGCGCAGATGAGCGAGATGTTGAAGAATCTAGCTTTGATGCGGATTGTGGCTAGACGTTCGTCCACCGGGGTGAACGCCAGTACTCGGCGACGGAGTCTCTCTCCTACCACGAATCCAACACCGAATTTGCGCTCCTTTACGTGGCAACTGTAGTAGACGTCGCAAGGCTTCACGCTTACTTTACCTTGCCCCGTCCATCGCATTTCTTGGATGGCGGTGATGTCAGCCTTTTTCTTCCCGAGGACATCAACCAGCCGGGCAGAGGCATGTTCCCCATTAAGGGTCCGGATATTCCAGGTATGCATCATGGTCCTTTGTAGGTTTTCCGTGGTCGTCATCAGAAAATAGGGGTCTCATCCGAGGCTGTTTTTTATTTTTCATTGGGCGGGGTTTTATCGTGGCTGGACCCAAACCCAGCGCACGCGAAGTTTTACGCCTTCTCACTTTAGCTCGCTCCCAAACGGGTGTTTGGTCCCAGGTGAATGGCAGTCAAAAGTTTTCCACTTCTGAGCACGGAACCATCCTCCAGAATTTTAATTCTACATCATTTGGTTTTTACAGAATTTTAAAATACTCGGCCCTTTCGCCAATTCCATGTGAATAAATAGTGCCCAATAAATTAAATAAATTTTGGGAATATTTGTTCATCTGAAATTCTCGATAGCGCTGATTTAATTTTGACCCGAAATAATTTTTGAAAAGCAGAATTTACTACCGCCCCCTTACCTCTGCATTCGACGCTAATCTCTTACCGACCAGGGCTAACTCTGGAGAATATGGTCAACTAAGTAAGAGTTCAGCCCCAATTGATGGATTTTTCTATGGTGAACACACATTTATGCATCCGTGGAACAACACAAATGTGGTCGTGTTTTGCTTCTAATCAATATCGAATGTATCCAAAACTTCTGAATAATGTTCGCCAGTGATCTTTTTGCCCTTTTCAAGGTAATCGATGTGAATGACACCGCGTGTACTAAAAAATAATGTGGCCATGGTCTCATTTGTCGGCAGACCCACCTCTGGTGTGTTGTGGTGGATTCATGTTTCGCGCGGATAGCTTCCAAATATTCATTGAAAATGTGGTCTATCACTCAGTTGAGATGCTTACAGCTTAATCCACCTCACACACTTTAATTCTCCGATCGTCCAACATCATTCCGTGGATTTTATCGACGATTTATGGCGTCCTCTTTGGGCGACCTCAATTCGAAAACACTTGTGCTTGTACGACCAAAACGGAACTCAGTAAGCCCATAGTATTTATAAAGCCTTGGTTTCGGTAATGGATTTTTTACGCCAAAATAATGCTTAATCAGCACACGAAATTACTTCTTTAAATTTTCGTTAAAATTCACGAGGTTTTCTGTTTTCAATGGTTGTCAAACACAAACTAAAGTCACATACTTTTCAAATTGACCTCGTATTTTCCAATTAATTTACTGAACATTTTTAAATATCAGGCTAGGCGCGGGAGTATTGCAGTATGTAAAGCGGTACACGTACATTCAAAGTTGATACAGCTATACTAATTATTGTAGTCTGAACACCAATTACACAGACGATTGTTTTTGACAGAGTTTTGACGATAAAAGGATAAATAGGAAGGCGCATATGAGCTGTTCTTTTTTAAGTCGGACGGATTTCGCCAAAAAAATTATGTCATCCCTCTGATTTGCTTCAAATTTTTTTTTGTGAGTTCTATACATGAAAAAAGCTAACACGTGTTCGAGGAATTTTTTCATTATTTTTTTCTTCGGAGATATGATCTGTCAAAGTTTGCATTTTTTCGTGATTTTGACTAATCATGTACTTCTTCAAATCGTTATTTCTCGGGTTCTGCTCATCGCAGAGACTTCATCTTAACGTTGTTTTAAAGCTAAGGAAACATACTTAATACAAGATGGTCAAGATTCTCCTAAAGCTAACTTAGCTATTAACAGTTGAACTTTTTGAAGTTGATTTGCTTAGTGAAGACCAGTAAATTAGGGATTTAAAATTATGCCATCGTAATCCTTGTTTAATTCTCTATAAAAAACGTGGTTCGAAAAAATGGGCGTTTTTCAAGAACTCGAACACGTCTTAGCTTATTTCATATCTAGAACCCATAGAAAAAATTGTTAGCCAATCCAAAGTGTGACACCAAATTTGGTGTCCGATATGAAAAAGAATGTCTCATATATCAAGTTGAATAAGAAGGTCAGCTGAGTCAATCTCACCGATAGTCGACTAATGGAGGAACATTATCCCTAGTAATATTCCATTATTTTTAAGAGTTGGTAAACTAGTAAGAACAACTAAAGAAGTAAAAGTTCGGACGAAACCGAACTTTGTATATCCGGCGCACGTATTAAATATAGTTTTTAACTTTCTGTAGTCTACATGAAAATCTGGGGCTTTCCCCAGATTTCAAAAATTGTCGATAATATCCTCAATTAGACTTAAGGAAATATTTCATTGAGCTGGGCTTGGTTGAAATCTACAAAGCGCTTACTGAGAGGAACTTATGTACATATTAGACCGTTCGTTATTTTAAATATTTTTTTAAATATACAGTTTGCCGGGCTCAAAAAGATGTCTTTTGGTCTAAAAATAAGCAGTGCAAATTTTTATTCGAATATGATAACTCTAAGTACTTGCGCGTTGCATTTGAAAATTTAGAAAACCATATGCACTCTGGGAAAAAAATGTCTAACAAAATAGTTGAAAGTCGTGAATTTTATAGTCATTTGCTATGTAAAATAACTCACACAATCTGAATATGAGGTCAAAAATTAAAAAAATAGAATAGGTTTTAAGAATTTGCGAAATTATCGTTTTTTTCAAATTGAGAAAAGAGCAATTTAATTTTTTTCCAAAAATATCCGGTTGTGATTATCACACCACAAAAAGATCTCCACCAGATTAAAGGTCTTTGAAATCTCTACGAACCTGCTATACAATGTTTTGCAATCAAATCATCAGTTTAAGAGTTATCTGCCAATTTATTAGTGAAATCGGACATAATTTTAAGTCGCATCGTTATTCTACTGTGAATTACACCTAAAAGCTGCAAACTTTTTGTTCTTATTTTTATGCTATGTTAAAGCTTATTTAATTTCAAAGTATATAGATCCAAATTTTTTGCAAATCGATTTGAAAATAGAAAAGTTATAG
>NW_016160229.1:42246-43745 GCF_001687245.7 Rhagoletis zephyria | reverse complement strand
AAAAAAAACGATAATTTCGCAAATTCTTAAAACCTATTCTATTTTTTTAATTTTTGACCTCATATTCATATTGTGTGAGTTATTTTACATAGCAAATGACTATAAAATTCACGACTTTCAACTATTTTGTTACAAATTTTTTTCTCAGAATGCATATGGTTTTCTAAATTTTCAAATGCAACGCGCAAGTACTTAGAGTTATCATATTCGAATAAAATTTTGCACAGCTTATTTTTAGACCAAAACACATCTTTTTCCGCCCGGCAAACCAAATTTTAATTTTAACGAACGGTCTAGTACATATGTAGTCATAAGTGGGCGGTGTCGTGCCCATCTTCCGAAAATTCATAACAATCTTATTTCTTGGTAAGATATTGTTGTAGGCATTAACTTGGAGTAAATTAGCGTCCTTATTTTTGATTGAAATATGGGAGTTTCCGTATTTCTGAAACGTGCTTCTCAACATATTGATTTTCTGTACCACCGAGTTTGGTAGATATTGAGAAATCGGTTACCGAGATACACATATGTATGTAGTGAGAACTTGGCATCCATTTCCAAAACTTTGCAATCATCTGATTTACTGCTAAAAGATTTTTGCAACCATCGAGCTGTAATAGTTACTGATTTATCGCAGGCTTCGTATTTGGGGCATTCTTTTTTAGGTCTGACAGATTTATTAAAAAAATGATGTCATGTCACCGATTCGCTTAAATTTTTTAAGGATTCTAGACATGAAATAAACTAATAAGTATTCGAGAAAATTTTTTTTCTTGAAAGATATGATCTGTCAAAGTTCGAAGTTTTTCGTGATTTTGACCAATCATGTACTTCTTCAAATCGTTATACATATCTCGGGTCCTACTCATCGAAAAGACTTCATCTTAACGCTTTTTAAAGCTAAAGAAACATACTTAATATTTCCATATATGAGCCACTCTTTTCTAAGTCGGACGGTTATAGTAAAAAAAATTATGTCGTCTCCGATTCGCTTCAAAGCTTTTTTATATAGATATTCTGGCGAAATCCACAATGAAGTCTATATTTTTGAACTTTGGTTTTAATATAGCCAGCCCATTTCTAGAATATTCTTTGATTTAAAAATTGTGGAACAAATGTTGTTAACGAAGCGATATTCTGCCGAAATCCGCAATAAAATCTGCTTTTTGCTAATTTTAGTCCTGCAATTGCCATGTCCTCGAGAAGACAAAGGCTGACATCACCGCCATCCAAGAAATGCGATGGACGGGGCAAGGAAAAGTACGCGTGAAGCCTTGCGACGTCTACTACAGTTGCCACGTAAAGAAGCGAAAATCCGGTGTTGGATTCGTGGTAGGAGAGAGACTCCGTCGCCGAGTACTGGCGTTCACCCCGGTGGACGAACGTCTAGCCACAATCCGCATCAAAGCTAGATTCTTCAACATCTCGCTCATCTGCGCCCATGCCCCGACGGAAGAGAAGGATGAGGCGTCCAAGGATCTCTTCTATGAGCGCTTGGA
>NW_016160229.1:22193-41034 GCF_001687245.7 Rhagoletis zephyria | reverse complement strand
AAAGATTTACGGACCTTTACGCGTTGGTGATGGCGAATATCGCAGACGATTTAACGATGAGCTGTATGAGCTTTACAACGATATAGACATAGTGCAGCGAATTAAAATTCAGCGGCTCCGCTGGCTTGGCCATGTCGTTCGGATGGACAGAAACGCTCCTGCTCTGAAAATATTCAACGCGGGCCGCGATGCTGGTAACAGAGGAAGAGGAAGGCCTCCTCTGCGTTGGAAAGACCAGGTGGAGAAGGACTTGGCTTCACTTGGCATTTCCAATTGGCGTCAGTTAGCACAGAAGAGAAATGACTGGCGTGCTGTTGTGGACTCGGCCAAAATCGCTTAGGCGGTTACAGCGCCAATTAAGAAGAAGAAGAATTGCCACGCCCATTTCTAGGTATTTGTCGCCTTACAGAAAAATCTTGCCGTACAAATATTATACCTGGACAGATACAAACAGATACCGGAATCTGCAATTAAATTAAAATTCTTGCAAAAACTCGATGTTTAACACCTTGCTAAATATACCTCATCATAAGTTTTCGCAAACAAATTAGAAAAAATGGTTGACTCTCACAAAAAAAGGATCTCGTCATAAAAAAAAAATTATTTTAAAAACAGTTATCAAAAACACCCATTTTTTTAAACATGTTTTTTATAGAGAATTAAACAAGAAATTCGATGGTATAATTTTAAATCCCTAATTTACTGGTCTTCAGTACGCAAATCATCTTCAAAAAGTTCAACTGTTAATAGCTAAGCTAGATTTGGGACAATCTTGACCACCTTATATCTAGAAATATTAAGTCCGTTTCTTTAGCTTTAAAACGACGTTAAGATGAAGACATTAAGGTGCGCAGAAGCCGAGATATAAAGATTTGAAGTACTACATGATTAGTCAGAATCACGAAAAAATCCAAACTTTGACAGATCATATCTCCGAAGAAAAAAAAAATATTCCTCGACCACGTGTAAGCTTTTTTCATGTATATAACCCATAAAAAACTGTGAAGCCAATCGAAAGTGTGACACCAAATTTGGTGTCCGATATGAAAAAGAATGTCTCATATATAAGATGACCATGATTGTTCTACAGCTTACTTAGCTATAAACATTTGAACTTTTTGACGTTGATTTGCATAGTCAAGACCAGTAAATTGGGCATTTAAAATGACACCATCGTAATCCTCGTTTCATTGTATATAAAAAAAAAACATGTTTGAAAAATAAGGGTTTGTGAAGAACTATTTCTAAAATTATTTTTTTTAAAGAGGTGATGTTTTATTTGGTGAGAGTCATAAATATTTTGTGATTTATTTACGAAAACTTAGAATGGGATATATTTAGCAAGGTGTTAACAAATCGGGTTTTCGCAAAAATTTAAATTCTATTAAAAGTTATTTTATTATATTATAGAGGCATTTCATATCACCGCGGCCACCTCTGTTGCCGACCTCGAAGGATATGAAAGAAAGTTGAAGAGATTAGGTCCGAACATGACATGAATATACGTGCAGCATATTTTGCCGATATGACGCTGGGTTGCCTATTTACACGGAACTTAAATTTTAAGAAAACGTCATACATACATTTCAAATATCTTTGAACATGCGTATTTGCTTGGGTAGAAGAGACGCAAAAACATATAATTATGCATACATACAAAAGTGTATAAAAATGTACAAATATACAAAAGTATTTAAGATATATACAGTCCGCTACTTTTCAAATGTATGTGTAGCAAAACAATGCATTTTCGCTGGGTTCTTTTTGCTCAGGTACGAAGATCGTTGCTTATCCTAAAATAAATATAAATACATTAGCAACGCGAAAAGACTTCGCGTTCGGTTTAAATAAAAGCCACTCGCTTTTAAATTAAACGTTATACAAGTTTTTATTTTAAGTAAACTAAATTATGTACTATATGTGTACATATGTATATGTATGTAAAAATGTGGTGGCCGATTTCCCGTGTTCGCACGCTGAGACCGTTGAATTTGGAGTGATTTTCCCTCCCCCACTTTATTTTGGCCATAGCGCAAGTACCGCGGAAAGAAAGGAGCTGTAGAGAGGAGACAGTATTAGTGTTGTCATTGTCATTTTAATCGGAAGTTTAAACATACATAATTACATACATACATATGTACATGCATAAGCATAATGCAGACATACAGTTCTGAGTCTTGTGTGAGTCTGATCCCTTGTGTTTACAATGAAATGAACTAAACATATGTAAAAGCATGACAAAATATGCTAAATTCACATGCAGTAAACACATCGCAATAAGCACACACAGACATATGTACATATTTCATTTTAGCTCTGTTTAAGCGACTTACGCACTTAAAATACACCTCTGCTAAAGGGAACGCAGCCACCCTCTTTTTCGAACTTACGGCAGTTCGATGCGACTGCTATACACGATTGAGTGAAATAGAGACGGCGCCCATCGCGGTACCGCTAATCCGCTCTTTGTGAATTTGACAGAATCAGCTGTGTGCGTGACGTCATCTCGCTGCAATTGTTGATGGTGAGCAAACGAAAAAAACCAAATATGTAACAATTTTAATCTTTATGCGTGGTTTAAACATTTATTGAGACATTACAAAGCAAAATGAAGTGTGCAGTGGCAAATTGTAATAGTGAAAACAAAAGGAAAGCGTGCGATTTAAGTTTTTTTTTCGTTTCCTATGGACGTAAACCTTGGGAAAAAGTGGAAGCATTTCTGCCGGGGAGGAGATGCATTAAACACCAAATCGAGCTATGTGTGCATGAAGCACTTTTCCTGTAAAGATATTGAAAATAATACACAGTTCGAAATTGGTAACATATTGTGTATTTTTATATTAATTGCCTTAGGTTTTGCAAAACTTCTTCATTTAAAACGTGGTGCGGTGCCAACAACTTACGAAGAAAATCTGGGGGATTCCCAGTATGCGGAAAGAGCTCAGCACAGTGAAAACAAAAGAACACTTGGAATATATTTTTCAGATTTTAATTTTAGTTTCATTTTTGTCGTCACTTTGACAGTAGCAGCAAGATACCAGCGATCTCGTGTTTGTGCATTCAATTTGCAATTAAATAAAATTAAGCTAACCAGAGCAATTATTCTATAGCAAAAACGGTGTGAAAATAGCGCCATCTAATTACAAAAGTGCTTCGCTAGGCATTTAAAGCGAACCGGAGTGCGAAGTGGAATTGCGAATTTCCACAGGCGCAGCCATACAACCCAGGAAGCAATCGGCAACAGTGTATGTATGTATATTTAGTGCATTTCAGCAAAGAAAACTACGAGCTAAATTCATTCCCACGACAGATTCTACGTACCGGAGTGACTCGGGTTTTACCCGACCAAGGGTTGTTGTTTGGGCGATCTAACCCCGTTTAGGTCGGCGAAATCCATCAAACGATGCTCGAGTCTAGGGCTACATCTGCTCCGTACCCTTCTGCTCAGAGCTGGTATAGAGTCTAATCCAGGGCCAGAAATTTATACCTGCTGCGTATGCCAGAGACGACTGCATACAAACTCCACCTCGGTCAGGTGCAATGCCTGTGACGGGTGGAGTCACCTCCTTAACCGCCTCCACGACAAACCAAAGCCCGCCCGTGCAGCACACAACCAACACACCTACACCCCAACACAACACAACAAGGGACACAAACAAACACAATAGCACCCACACACCGCCGCCGGCAACTCCTAGTACCTCCGACAATCTGCTCTGTTCGTCAGTCCAGAATATACCGTAACTTGACATCAGTCAAGTGCAAGTCCTGTCTTGGCTGGTGCCACTTTAGGGCATGCTCAGGACTTCGCAACACGCGAGATTGGACGAGTGACTATGTGGGCCCCTGCTGTGCTGCCCAGTCGCATGCCTCCCCCGCGACGCCGCCAACCACCACCACAAGGCAGCACCCCCTTTTGCAGCAGCATACAGCAGGGAGCCGGCAGGCAACACAACTCCTTAACTACACACATAGCAATTGGTCTCCCAAGGCACACAAAGGTGCTACAATTTAACTATAACGGACTCCAGAGCAAGATCGAGGAGATCTCTTTAGAGAGAGGAGAGGTCTTTATGGGAAGGCATGGCATATTAATAGCTGCGGTTCAAGAGACGAAGATACACGGCTATTCAAGCTTGTTCAATTGCGCCGGATACAACGTGCACCGTCGAGATCGCGAGCGAGACAATGGTGGAGGTTTAGCGTTCATCACGCACCACACCGTGCAGTATCGTCTTATTGAAGCAGACATCGACCGCAGGGATACCATCCTAGAATGTCAGGGTATTGCTATCCGGTCAGGCGATGTTGAGCTCGAAATATTTAATGTATACATACCCCCTGTCACCAGCTGCCCGGCAGGATATCACCCTGAAATAGGTGCGCTACTCAGCGATGAAAACCGTATGGTAGTTGGTGACTTTAACGCGCACCACGATCTTTGGCACTCAAGCCTGTCAAATGATCGTAGGAGAATATATCTGGCTGAGCAGATAGACGATTCGACATTCTGTACAATGAACGACGACGCACGCACCAGGATTATGGGCAGCTGCTGCAGCTCGCCAGATCTAACAATTGTCAGCGCTGGTCTGATAAACAGAGTATCATGGCGACCTATGCTGACCCTAGGATCAGACCATTCATCTCGATTGATAAACCTGCCGAGTTTGCTTCCGTGGATCACCGGACGTATGCCAACTTTACCAAAGCTGACTGGAAAGCCTTCACGGATGTTACTGAAGGCGCCTTCACTGCACTGCTCATACCAACCGACGTTCACGTAGGTGAACGTAAATTCCGCAGGGTTGCCACTGCTGCTGCAGCTCGCTCCATCCCAGCAGGATATATTAAGGATCCACGTCCGAACTTTCCTGCTGAAGCGGCTCTTCTAGCCGATGAGCGCGACAACCTTCGCCAGGCCGATCCCGTAAATCCCCGTATCAGGGATCTCAATTCGGAGATTCGGCAACTTGTGAACGTACATAAGCGGAAGAAATGGGAAGAGCATTTGAAGACCTGCAACCTCGCCTCTGGTGTGTCCAACCGGACGAAGCGTGATGACAGAGTCGAAATAGACTTTGGTGACCACGCTTCGTCGGACCCGGAGCGATGCGCGAGCCATTTTAGCCGGCAATTTATTCTGCATCCTCCGGTGGATATGCCAAACGTCGAGTGCCTAGAAGGCTGCACAAAATGCCAAAACCCAGTGCGCCTCGTTTTTTCACCAGCGGTGAGGTAAGGGTAGCCATTTCGGACCCGACGGAATATGCATGTTGATGCTGAAAAATTTGGGTCCTGCAGGAATAGCGTACCTAACAGAGGTCCTAAACCTGTCTATTGCCACTCTCGTCATTCCAGACATCTGGAAGATGGGGAGAGTGGTCCCACTGCTCAAACCGGGGAAACCAGCCATCAAAGGAGAGTCTTATCGCCCGATAACCCTCCTTTCCCCGGTAGCGAAGACACTAGAGGCCCTGCTACTCCCATATTTTACGAACCACCTGACCCCAGCGAAGCATCAGCATGGGTTCTGTAAAGTGCATAGCACAACAACAGCACTTAACGCCATAAACACTTACATAACTTAACCGAAACCGCCCCTGTGAGAGAACTATTCTAGTACCGTTGGACCTGTCGAAGGCGTTCGACACTGTCAGTCATTCAACGCTATTCGAAGATATAGAGGCCTCCTCACTCCCACAGGGACTCAAACAGTGGTCGGCGAATTACCTGAGTGGTCGACACTCGTCAGTAATTTTCAGAGGAAAAACCAGCAAGCCACGTAAAATTAAACAGGGGGTACCACAGGGTGATGTACTGTCCCCACCACTGTTTAATTACCACCAGAGGGTGCCAATATTGTCTCCTATGCTGACGATTGTTCGATCATGGCGTCTGGGAATGGAATTGATGACTTGTGCTCGAAAGTAAACGGTTATCTCGCCGAAGTTTCTCGCTTCGTCACTGCAAGGAGCCTTGCCCTATCTCGTGCGAAATCCTCGGCAACCTTATTCACCACCTGGACGAAGGAGGTCAGACTGCATCTGAGTATTCACGTTGATGGCGTAACAATACCGATGGTGAATAACCCGAAAATCCTCGGAGTTAACTTCGACAGTCTGCTCTCCTTCTCGGCGCATACAACCGCAATTGTCAACAAAGTACAGAGGCGCAACAATGTCCTCAAGTCGCTGGCCGGTAGCACTTGGGGCAAAAATAAAGAAACGTTGTTGGCAACCTTCAAGGCAATTGGCCGGCCGGTTCTATACTATGCAGCGCCCGTGTGGTCGCCTGGGTCTAGCAGGATGCAGTGGATGAAGCTACAGTCTTGCCAGAACACGGCACTACGATCGGCGACTGGATGCCTCCTGATAACGCCCCAACACCACCTATACGACGAGACCCCGATGCTTCCAGTCAAGGAGCATAATACAATGCTCTGCAAGCAGTTTCTTGTGGGGAGCCACGAATGTGGTCATCCCAGCAAACAGCTGCTTGCGAAAGATCCCTCGCCAAGGCACGTAAGGAGGCATCTCTTCGAACTGACGGACGAAGTCCAGATGTTTATTAAATAACCTCTGGACCCATCAACCTACCGACAGGCCCTGAACGGCATTCACAGGGAATCAGTCTCGAGTTATGTAGACTCCCGCCATGTGAATGCCGTTCTAGGCACACAACCACCGGACGTGGACGGGACAGAACTTTGTCTGCCTCGAGAGACCCGCACTACAATAGTCCAACTTCGCTCGGGCTATTGCAGCAGGCTAAACTCTTACCTGAGCAGAATCAATGAGGATGTGCCTAGTAAATGCCCGGCATGTGGAGAGTCGCCACATGACTCTCGGCACCTCTTCACGTGCCCTGAGAACCCCACTCAGCTGACGCCCCTGTTCCTATGGACAGACACTGTGGAAGTCGCACACTTCCTGGGCCTCCCCCTAGCTGAAATAGACGACAACGTTGACGGATGAACCGACCCGAGCGGGGCTTAGTAGCCCCTACAACAACAACAACGAGCAAAATTATTGCTCTTTCCCCAATGAAATTCAAGAATCGATCGTCGAAACGAAAAACGAAAACTCCGATATTTCGGTAATTGAGGACGCTATGTAATTTCCTCCAAGTTTAACTTACAACATTCTCTTAGCAATAAATAAGACTGTTATATTACTATTATTATTATAAAAATCTACTTTGATTACATTTTCTTACCTGTACAGTGAGGTGGAGTGCAATAAGGCCCGCGGAATCAACGCCCATGGGCTTTATTTCTCAAAAAAAGGGAAATAAGGTCCATGGGTGTTATGTCCATTTCGAAAGGGAAATAGCGCCCACCAATAAAAGGCAATATAGCCCGCGGGCTTTATTTCCTTTGCGAAAGAGCAATAATAGCCACGGGCTTTATTTCTGAAAGAAAAGGAAATAACGCCCGCTTGATTCATTTCATAAAAAAGGAAACAAAGCCCGTGAGCAGTATTTTCTCTGGCTTTATTTTACTGAACCATTCTATGTATGTATATAGGCATGCATTTGCATAAAATGACACGCATTTTAAACGAATTGCTCTTTATTTTTGCATACAGTGTAGTTCTGCGTTAATTTCCCTTCTGCAGTATACGCATAAAATCGAACGGTATTTTTGCCAATAACTGATAAGCGAATTATTGTAAATTAAAGGTAAATTGTCACTGTTTTTTTTAGCCTTCAATGTGATGCGCATATTTGTTCTCAGCGTCTTAGGTTTTTCAGTGGTGGCCGCGGCACGCGCGCCGCACCGCATCGCGTCGCCCGATGGCGCCATCGCGGACCGCCGCGGTTGAGCGCCAACACGCTCCTCATTTTTTAGGAGGTTGCTTAGAGATAAAGCCTTTTCAATATTTCAGCAATTCATTTAACTAATTGAAAATTTTTTTTAACAGATTTCAACTCTGTTAATTTTTAACCTATATATAAACCTTGTCCTCGCCGAGAGGGACACGTAAATATGCGTATTCCTACAATCGGACCACGGCAACACAGGGTCTATCGATGTCAAACGTTAAGCAACTTTATTTTCTTAAGCTAAGTGTACACGGTAGAGAAAAAACGCGAGATTTAGATAAAAAATCTCACTAGAGACGTGTAAGCAATCAATAGAGCTCTACGAGAGACTCATCTACAAAGTCTAGGTGAGATTTATTTAGCGAGACTTTTTCCCCGTGTACACAGTCCAACGCAGCTAAATCGAAAACTCTACGACAACTCTACGACAACTCTACGATCTATTTAGGAAGCTAAATAGACTTTTTGCTCTACGGAGACGTATGGTAAAGTCTTGATAATGAATTTCATTACAGATCAGTGGCGGATACACGGCGGGTTTTGGGGGTTAACCCCGCTCCCCCAATCAAATCAAAGAATAATATTTCACTAATATGGTTCTAGAAAGAAGGCTCTTTAGAAGAAAGTATGCGTAATAAAGTTTCGAAACACGAATTTTTAAAATCATATATTAAATTTTTCGCTTTATTTGTAAAACATTTTAATAATTTTAAACACATCAAATTTTTCTTTTTACTTATAAATCAATGAAACGAAGAATTTTCGTGGTTTTTTAAAAAATTCTTCTAGAACTCCATCAACTGAAAAATTTATTACTTTGTGAATATTCGTAGATGCTAGACCGTTGGGCCTTTCTTGATATGTTGTATTTCTCAAGTAGGTTTTAATTCTTTTCAGGCTTGAAAAGCTCCGATCAGGTCCGGGCAAAAGTGCCAATATACGTAAGATCTTAAAAACATTCCTAGGTTTCGAAATTTGAGACTTTGGTATCGATACTGATTGCTCATTCTGGCATCGAGCTCATGGTATCGATACTCTAAAAGTATCAGGCAAAAAGTATCGATACTACTCAGTATCGAACTCATTAAAATACGTTTTTTGGGGTACTAAAATTTTTTTATTCTTCAATCGTATATCTAGTTATTTCCTGAAATTAAAACAATTAAAATTTAAAATATTTGATTTTTATTTCATTGCAGAACTTACTTTCACGTTAGAAGTAATTTTAAAGTCAAATGTACACACATACATACATATATATATATATATATATATACGCTCACGAATTTCTAATTCCATTAAGATTTTTTGTTACCTTTGTGGGTATGCATTTTTGTAGCCTATTAAATTTTAGTATAATAATGTGCAAGTTTGAATTAAAAGTTAACGGTAGTAGGCTACACGCAAAGTTGAATAGGTTACAAAACTGCATACCCAAAATGTTTCTAAAAATTCTGCATTTTCGTGAACTTTGCGTAAAGTTTTATGGCCTTATTCATAAAAAAAAGGTTTACAAACTGAAAAATGTACGTATGATGTCATTTTATTAAGCTCTTTAAACCTACAAAATGACTGTTTAAAAAGTGCTGACTTTAAAATTATTAAACACATTGAAGATAGGTCTAAAAGCGGAAAAATAAATATTGGGTGGGAGAAATGTAGAGTCCAAGATGGTATGCCATATCATATAGCTACGAAGTGCAAGGATGAAGAGGTCTGCCTGAAGTGCTTGGGTAATCATAAAACAATGGAGTGCACAAAGGAGCAAATAAACTAGAGCATAAGAGAAATAGAGCCAGCTATTAACAATTACAGTCAGTTAATAGGAACCCTGGCATGGAGTTGACTGTTCGGCCAGTACATGAAAAGCATAACAGTTACTTGAAATGCGTTTATCTTAACATAAGTAGTATAGTAGCTAACAAAATAGAACTTGAAAGGCTAATTGAAATTGTTGATCCGGATATAGTTCTATGTTCCGAAACTTGTACAACAGAGGAAATATATGACTATGAAATACAGTTTCCAACATATCAAGTTGTAAGATGTGACTCGTACAGTAGACATACAGGAGGGGTAATCATAATATTGCGTAACGCACTAGATTTTAAAATAACACTAAACAAATCTATCGATAAAAATGTTTGGTGTGTAGTTATCCAACTGAAAAATCTCGAAACCAAATGGAAAATCGGGGTGGTCTATCACTCACCTAGTTCAAGTGATGCTGATTTTCTAGAATATATGGAGACCATTTTGTCGGAAATATGCGATAACATGGTAAATACCATTATTATCGGAGATATTAATATAAACCTGAATATAATGTCGACATATAGAAACTGAATGAGATATTCGCCCATCAGACAATGAAACAGTTAATTAACTTTAATACTAGGGTTACTGAATATTCCGAAACACTGATCGACTTATTGTACTCGAACGCAAAGGAAGTGTCATGTGAAAAAGCGGGGGAACATAGAATATCGGATCATGAAACTATAAGGTTCAAATGCGATATAAAAAAACAAAGCCCTATCAGTAAACTGTCTGAAATAAATTCGTGGGATGGGTACAGCCCAGACAACCTTATAAATCTTTTGCGACAATGCACCTTCGCTGACCTGAATAGTCTCAGTCCTGATGGTATGCTCGAACATACTAATAACTGTTTGATTTCGAGTATGAAACAACTAACTTCTCGTGTACACAAGCGGGTCAAAATCCGAAATAAATGGTATGACAGACAATTGACTGAAACTAATAAAGAAAAATTTAGGTTACACCAAAGGGCAGTGATCCCGGTGATTGGGTAGAATACAATAAAATAAAGAAAGCGTGTTAAAAAATGATTAGAATTAAAAAAATACAATATATGGAATACAAGGTGGAAATTATTAGAGGTGACAGTCGTTTAATGTGGAAACATTTGAAGAATATTGTCAATAATGCGGATCACAAAGAAAACATCAAAGAGGTTCGAAACAACGGTAAAATATATAGCAATAGTACTGAAATCGCCGACAAGTTAAACAATTTCTTTGTTGATAGTATTATCGATATTAATAGGAATATAGAAAACATTAATTATGATCCGATTCAACAGGAAAATGATCGAGGGACCTTTAAATTTTGTGAGATTAGTACAGATGATATTATCCATATAGTAAAGAAGTTCAAGATAAAAATTGGTAGAAATAATTTATTATCCGAGGGTGTAATCAAAGACTCCGTTGAATACATCGGTCACTTTTACGCCCTATTAGTAAATAAGAGCCTTCAGTTGGGAATAGTTCCGACAGAATGGAAAACTTCGACCATTGTCCCTATAAAAAAGGTCAAAAACACCATAAAATTGGAGGAGCTCAGGCCAATAAACAACCTTCCCAACTTAGAAAAACTGGAAACAGTTGTAAAAAATCAACTATTAAACTATATTGAGTCAAATAAAATACTCATTAAGGAGCAGTCAGGTTTTAGGGCTAATCACTCATGCGAAACAGCTCTAAACTTGATCTTATTACAATGGAAGGAGGACCTGAACTCCAAGAAAACTATCTTGGCGGTGTTTGTGGATCTTAAGAGAGCCTTCGAGACAGTCGACAGGGAAATAATGCTAAAAAAACTCGAATATATTGGTATAGATAACATCGAACTTACATGGTTCCGTAGTTTTCTTTCTGATAGGAAGCAACAAACGGTGATTGGCACAGCTCTATCCACAAAGGTAGCAGTAGATATTGGTCTACCACAAGGGTCGGTGTTAGCTCCAATACTCTTTAATATTTATATCAACGACATAAACTCAGCATTGAAGTATTGTAAGATAAAATTGTTCGCCGACGATACCCTCTTAACCCTCAGTGACTGTAATCTACCCAATGCAATGATTAAAATGCAAGAAGACCTTCATTGTTTGTATAAATGGTTGTGCTTAAACAGACTACAATTACATGTGAACAAGACAAAGTTTATGGTCATATCTAGAGCAGCTAACGTTAGCTCCGATAATCACAGTTTAAAAATTAAAGATGAAGTAATTGAGAAAGTGAGAATCATTAAATATCTAGGTATATATATCGATGATAAGTTAAAATTTGAGGAACATATTAACTACACAGTAGCAAAAATTGGTAAAAAAATTGGTCTCATGAAAAGATCATGTAAGTACTTAGGAAGGAGGTATAAGACTTTGGTCTACAGATCTATAGTTGAACCACGTTTCATATACTGTCCAACTATCTTTTTTATAGCAAGCGACACACAAATAGATAAGCTTCAAAAAATGCAAGGCTATGCGATTTATATTGAACAGATGATCGCAGAATTAAACTGGCTGAGCGTGAAACAGCAAATTTTCTATCACGCTATGAAATTCGTGTTTAACATAAAACAAGGTAGACTCCCAGATTATCTGAGTGATATCCTACGATATAATAGTGAAACCCATTCGTATTTACTCAGGGGAAATAATAGTTTCAGGCTGCCGCTGTATAAAACGGAAATAGATAAGAAGAATATCTTTTTACTTCCAGCTCAAATACAAAATTGCGAAAACGTTGGTACCTTCAAAAGGCTGCTACTTGATCACTGTAGAACATTGGATATCAGATAGAAAGGTCCGGCATGGAAACTAGTCCTTTCCATCCGTACTAGCTGGATGACTCTGGATTTAGTCCATTCAGATCACCCATAATGTATGAAATAAGGAGGTCGGCATGGAAACTAGTCCTTTCCGTCCGATCAAATAGCGCGACTCTGGATTTCGTCCATTCAGATCGCCTGCCGGTAGAGAAGTTTATAAGAAGCGGCTTGGAAACTAGTCCTTTCCAACCGCTCAGTTGTGGCGGCTCTGGAAATTATACTCTTAGACCGCATATCGTACGTGATATATTTACGGTACTGATTGGAATCCCGTCTATTCCAACAGCATCGAGAATATGCTATCTTAGTTAAATATACATACTATTATATAGCTTAGAAGGAAAAATGTAACAGGTTAACGTATTTTAAGCATTAAATTTAACTTTACTTTTATTGTATATTGCAATACATAATTCAAATGTATATAGGTCAAATGACTGTAATAAATAAATAAATAAAATAAATAGGCCATTAAACTTTAACTTATTTGGTTTACGTTATGCAACAGACTACACGAAATTTCAGTTTATCTTAAGTGATGAACAAAATTTAACGATAGTAATCCATATAAGCAAAGAAAATTGGGTTGCCAATGGAATAAAAAATTTAAAATTGTGTTTTTTAAAAAGTATTCGATACTACGAGTACTTTGCAAAGTATCGAGTAAAATCACCAAATAAGGTATCGAGTATTAAAGTACTAATTTTTATACCCTCAGTATCGTTGCTTACTCAATATCGATAGTATCGTTCGAACCCTAAACATTCCCAAAAGACGTTGTATTAGCTACTTGTAATGCTTCGAGAGCATTTCGAAAATGTTCGTGTGAAACTCGTTTCTTCCACATTTTTACCTCAAGAAGAAAGTTTTGATTCGAGCAGTCGATTACTTTTTCATAGAAAGCAAACAGTTCTTCAGTTTTTTTCGTTAAAACCATCTTTGGAAACAAAACACTAAAATTATTTAAAACTGATTTATGGTTTAGGGTCCGGCTTTTCAAATGAGCAAATCAATGAGCAAAAAAGCAATGCGATAGTATGCCTCGGCGTCTACGGTTTTCACATTAAAGCGATTCTTTTGGCGACTGCTGTATCGCGGTACTTTGACTTCTGTACCTAGGTTGGTGCATACTTCTTCTACGTGTTCGAAAAGCAAATGAAAGTTTTTTTTCTGCATCTTGTCGCATTTCTTCAAATTCCTTTAAAGCGTCGTCGGCTAAGCTCATTGCTTCTGCAAGATCTTCATCAGGTACTTGTAATTGCCGGCTAGCAAAGCAACAACAATTTATAAAAAAGCAAATGCTTGGCTGTTGTCGCTATGCTAACAGTTTTTCAAACCCTGATAATTTTGATAGATATTCGCACGATACAAATAATTTTTACGGTATTTTCCCCGTGACAAATAAAAAGTTTTTGACAATTGGAAGAAATACAACTTCGAAAGTCTTTTTTAAACGATTTTTCATTTTGCTACGTTAGAGCCGTTGCCGGGAATCTTATGGATACATATACATAAAAATTGCTCGTTTAAGATAATTAGAATAAGGGGCAAGATTTCCCGCAAAACCCCCCTTCAGAAAATTCTGGATCCGCCGCTGTTACAGATTGTTACATTTTGAAATGGCTATGATATTAACCCTAGAACACACACCCAGAAAATACCACGTAAACACACACCCGGGATACGTTTGTACCCGGGACCTTATTTTGCGGTTTTTTTAATGCTTATTCAACCGATTTCTATGATATTTTTTTTTAAGTGTATATTTTAATATAT
The DNA here is from genome assembly GCF_001687245.7 of Rhagoletis zephyria. Taxonomy (NCBI): domain Eukaryota; kingdom Metazoa; phylum Arthropoda; class Insecta; order Diptera; family Tephritidae; genus Rhagoletis; species Rhagoletis zephyria. The sequence continues at coordinate 26,787 of NW_016160229.1, read as the reverse complement.
AACAAGTATTTTGTCTTTTGTTTCATTCGAATATTCCTACTGGTTCCAGCGATATGGGCAAATAAAGTCAGGACATGCAACAGTGGATTTTTGTTTTTGTTGTTGTCCTGATAAATGCAAAACAAAATAATATAATTTATAATAATATACTTGTAGAGTAACAACGAATACACATTTTGGTTTTTATTTCATTGAAATATTCTACCTGGTTCAAAAGATATGTGCAAAAAGGTCGCGCAAGGTATGGGTACGTAGGTAGCAAATACACTGGTATAACTGGTTTTTGTATTTTATATGCAGCTGCAAGGGTTGTTTTCACACGAGGTGTTGTTATAAATGCTGCCTGTTGATATTTTCATTATTGTTTTGGTGCTCAAAAGTGTAAGAAGTGAAAATATAAGTGAAAATAAATATAACTGAAACTATAAATAACTGGATACGAAATGACTTCAAGAAGAAACGAATATTTATCAAGTGCAGCATATAGAAGGTAAAAAATGTAAAATAAGCAACAATGTAAACATATACTAATTTTTTTTATTATGCAGGCTAACTGAGGAACAGCGAGAATCATATATACAATCTTTATTTGAAGAAATTTGTGACGATGACGCTCCCTATGACTTTGACTCAGAAGGTGAAGAAGAAATTCAAATCAATGACATTGAAATTGCTGATGACGATGCTGAAGTTTCGCAAAGTGCCGCAGAAGTATTACCTGATTATGCGGACTATGAGGATGATGAAGAAGACGATGAAGAAGAAGAAGTAGAAGAAAATAATGAATTACCTGCTAGTGCCGAAAAATTTGTTGCACGTGATGGTACTGAATGGATGAAAGAACCAAATGTAAGTCGTCAGGTACTCAGACAAAATATTATAAGAGAACGTTCTGGACCAGCTAGATGCACTGAAATGTTGTCAATAGAGCAAACATTCAAATGTTTCATGAACGTTGAAATGGCTGATATAATTATGCGCCACACAAATAAGTTAGCAAAAGAAACTTATAATGCTTACAACAATGCGCATCCAAACACAACTCCTAAGTCATGGACGCCTGTGTCAATAACAGAGCTGTATGCATTTTTTGGCATACTTATTATGACTGGTGCGAACCATAGCAATGGAGAACATGTTCGAGATTTATGGAGCGTCAAAAACTATCCTTTATATCGCGCCACAATGGGAGTCAACCGTTTCTGTTCGATATTGCGGTTCCTAAGATTTGACGATAAAAACACTCGTGCAGCACGCTTACTAACTGATAAAGCAGCACCGATCAGTGAGTTGTGGACGATGATGAACAATAATCTTGCTGCACATTACAAGCCCAGCTCATGCTTGACGATTGATGAACAATTATTTCCTTACCGTGGACGCACACGGTTTACGCAGTACATACCGTCAAAACCTGCTAAATATGGTATCAAGGTTTGGTGGATTTGCGATGCCACAAATGCATATCCACTGCATGGACAAATATATACTGGCCAAGTAGAAACTGGTAGGGAAACGAACCAAGGCGAACGAGTGGTGAAGGATTTGTCTGCCAAATACCAAGGAAGTGGCCGAAACATTACAATGGACAATTTGTTTACGACCTTGCCAGTTGCAGAACTGCTTCTCACCTGGAAACTCACGATCGTTGGAACTTTGCGCAAAAACAAATCATATATTCCTCAAGAAATGAAGCAGAACAAAAACAGGACAATTGGTTCAACGACATTTGGCTTCAAAAATAATGTGACAATGTGCTCTTATGTTCCCAAAAAAAATAAAGCAGTAATTTTGCTTTCGACCATGCATAATGATGCTGAAATAGCTGACAGTGGGAAACCTGAAATAATTGAATATTATAATCGTACCAAAGGTGGTGTTGATCGAATGGACCAAATGTTTGCGGAATATCCAACACAAAGACAAACAAAACGATGGCCACTAGCGATGTTCTTCAACATGTTGGACATTACAGCTCTTGCAGCCTACATTGTCTACGATTTGAATAACCCTATGTTGCCTTGGAGAACAAACAACAAGCGTAAGCAGATCCTGCGCAGCTTGGCTGAAGCATTGTGTATGCCCATTATTGAAGCCAGAGCCATAAATCGTCAAGTGACGCGAAATTTTTCGACTAAAATTGCTATTGAAGCATATTTCAACCGACCGGTGGAATCAATGGTGTCAATAGCAGCATCAACATCTGCCGCAGCGCGCACGCCAAAACCTGTGTCCGGATCTTGCTATTTATGTTACGCACAAGAGGAAAAACGCCGTAGAAAAACCAGAAAGCTGTGCGACAAATGTAAGAAGCCAATGTGTCTTGAACATTCGGTCACATCAACAAATTGCTCTATTTGCCATGATTTTCCTTAGATATAAGATGCATTTTTATAATTTTTATAATAAAAGTCAATAATATAATGTGTGAAATGAATATTTTTAATTTTTCAAATAAAAAAATAATATAAAAAATGTTTTTTTTTTTATTATTATGAGGATTTTTACTATTGGGGTACAAACGTATCCCGGGTGTGTGTTTACGTATATAATGTGTTTGGAAGGCTGTAGCTCCTGAACCAATGGTCCGATCTGGTTCAAGTTTTGAATTTGAACTCAAAACTAAATAATCTTCCTAGATAGCGGTATAGAGGTATAGCGGTTCAAAAGTTACAACACTTCAAAGTTTAAAGTGGATACATTTGTACCCGGGTGTGTGTTCTAGGGTTGAATCGTATATTCGATACAACCACACCATTTTAAGTACATTTAGAACGCAGCCAAATAATGTATCGGGAATCATTCTCTCATTTTCATTGGCATTTCAATGGCTTTTCCAAAATCCTCCGTTCTTTGCAAAGGGGCATAATTATTGTTTAAAACATAAGGGGCATTCACAAATTGAGCAGGTGGTCTGGCACTCCGGTAACAGTCGTTGCTTGAGTTATCTGCTGTTTTGTCAGACGGCCAGGCTACTTTCTCAACTTGGTAAATACCTACATATTTATAGTAGTTTGGCTGGAACTGCTCGGAGAAACTACTTTCAATGGATTTTTAAATATTAAAGATTGTTTGATGTGAGTGCAAAAGTACAGAAAGTACCGAAGAGAGAGGTTGCCATGTTTAATTTTTAGGTACATTTGTCTACTTTTAGGTACATTTTTTTCGGCAAATAAGTACAATTTGAAAATTTAGTTCTTGTTCATATTGCGAAAATGTATTTTATGACGTCAGAAAATAGGTGAATGCTGTCAAATCGACGAAGGGTTAGCGCTTCGCTGATGGCGCCAACTATATTTTCTACATCGTGGCTTTGATATAAATACATATATACATACAACAAGCGTTGACAACAATTCGATATAGAAAACTAATTCTAGGCGAGAGGTAACTATTGTCTACCGTGTACACAGCTTGTAGAGTACGTGATAGATAAAAGTTGAGATTTCTCTATTTCGTCTCTAGCTAAAGTGAATATCTCCTAGAGTTGCTCTACCGTGTAAACTTAATTGAGAGAGATTTTTATTTCAGTGAAACTCTAGAGAGATTTCTCTACCGTGTACGCGTAGCTTTAGTTTTGATAGAATAATTGGACATCGTCCCCTTCTATTTACTTGATTTTCAATATTTACTATTCTATATGTCAAAACATGTCTTTTCTAAGGATTTCGAGTTGAAATATTAATAAAAATAATTTTGGCCGCATAAATCGGCCAAATACCCCATGTGCGTCGTTTCGAGAACATATTACTATCTTATGGCGGTATATTTTGCATTTAGATATACAGTGACGAGCAAAACTGTAACATGGTGTAACACTTTTTAATTCACCCACCGCTATGTTTCCAAGTTCTAACGACTTTCATCCTTTTGTTGTATATTCTTGTTGGTACATCCCTACTCCCTCTCTCATAACGATTTGAAGTCAATACAACAACAATAAAAACCCACCAGACAAAAATATAAATTAAGGCAAATGTTACAGTTTTGCACTTACTATCAGCTTAGCATTTTACAGTTATTTTTTACTTATTTGGAAGTCAGATGACTTTTTTCTGTATTGTAATTTATTGTCGGCCGCTGTGGTGTAGTGGTAAGCAGTGCGCGCTTCCACTCCGCAACGCCTGGGTTCAAGCCCTGGTCAAAGCAACATCGCAAAAAATGTAGAAAAAGGTTTTTTCTTAACAGCGGTCGTCCCTCGGCAGACAATGGCAAACCTCCGAGTGTATTTCTGCCATGAAAAACAGCTTCTCATAAAAATACAATCGCCGTTCGGAGTCGGCGTAAAACTGTAGGTCCCCCGCTTTGTGTGACAACATCAAGGCGCACGCCACAAATCGGAGGAGAAGCTCGGCCAAACACGAACATATGTGTAAGCGCCAAACTATTATTATTATTATTAATTTATTGAAAAAGTAATCACCAGTAAATAATATAGTTAATCAGGAACCATAAATGTACTGTGGAAAGGTGGCGGGACCGCAGGAAAGTGGCAAAAAATTTTGGAGTTTGCCACTTGAAAATATTTAGATTGATAAAAAATATAGCCTAAAGTGTTCCCAAGGGCAAAAGAAGTCTATCAAAAAATATTACG
>NW_016160229.1:6234-19688 GCF_001687245.7 Rhagoletis zephyria | reverse complement strand
AAGTCTATCAAAAAATATTACGATCCAATATCTTGTGAACTTAGCAGCAAGTAGCGATGCAGCCACTATTACAGAAGCGCTTAAGGTATTAAACTTTAATGCAAATCAGTAGACTGCGAGGCGACGAATTGCCAAATTGGCGCAAAGGCATCATAAAAGAAGAAAAAGGCTGATTTGACCAAAATATATGTGCGGGAGTGGTAGCATTTTGCTGTGTCGCCCGAAAAGCGGACCGTTGCCTATTGGGATATGTTAGGCCTTTCAGAATGCAATAAAAAACATATTTTTAAGTTTCAATTGAAGCTTATTTGGTCTGACAAGACTCAATTAATTGCTTTCAATCAGATGGCTGGACACAAAATAAAAAATTTGCTAATTTGAAATGACCTCCACAATCCGCGGACATAAAGTATCCAAGTCCGTATAATCGAGTACATGAGCTGTGAAAGCAAACTAAGGATATATGGAGGATATACCTCCAGAAGTTTTACAGAGATAAAAATAAGGTATGCCAAATCGCACCCAGAAACTAAAACAAGCAAAAGGGTACTGAACATTGTGTTAGTAGTTCTTTTTTCTCGTTAAAATTGTTAAAAAGTTCTTAAAAATATATGCGTGCAAAACTGTAACATGTGCCTTAATTTACATTTTTGTCTGCTGGTTTTATTATTGCTGTTGGATTGACTTCAAATCATTATGAGAGAGGAAGTACAGGTGTACTAATAATAACATACAACAAAAGTATGAAAGTCGTTAGAACTTGGAAAGATAGCGATGACTGAAGTAAAAAGTGTTACACCATGTTACAGTTTTGCCCGTCACTGTGTGTACATATCCAGCTGTATAGGGCTTATGCCACAAAGCAACCAAATGCATCTGATCATTCACAGTGTCATGGATGAGGTTCATTGCAACTGAGGACTATCAGGCGCATAATTTCCCGTAAATGGGATGTCCTTCGGCTACTGAAATCATTCGATTTGGCACCATTGGACTTTTTTATGAGGCTACTCAGATGGCCGTTTTTTGTGAATAAACCTCAAACTTTGGACCACTTTAAAAACAACATTCGTTGTCCAGTTTTGGCTAATATACATACATACATATTCCAACGAGTGGTCGAAAATATCTCAAAAATTCAACGCTTGAGGGCAGTCCTGAAAGCCTTTCACTCTTACGTAGACAAAGTGAAGTCCCCTACTGAATGTACAGCTTTTTGAACATAGGTAGTTATTTACATACATATATGTAGTACTTCTATATTGCTAGTAAATTCAAAGTACATTCCCCAACATCAGAGTGTCGATATATTTAAAAAAGAAAGAGAGAATGTACTCAAACTGACATTTTTATTTTTCAAAATTCAGGAGCGGTTTAACAATTTCTTATTGAAAAATAATTCACATGAAAAATTACCAGTTACAAAAGGACTTGGCATCAGTTGGCATTTCCAGTTGGCGTCAACAAGCACAGAACAGAAACGAATAGCGTGCTTTATTGGATTCGGTCAACTATCATATGCCACACAGCTTGTGCAGCATGTGTAAATAAGTTTTGTCTTATGGCGATTTCTTTTCTACAAAAACTGTTGCCTTTCAATGCCCTCTCCTTAGTATTTGTGCGTAGAGGGCACTGAGAAGGCAACATATTTCGGTAGAAAAAAAACGCCATTAGTTAGGAAAAACACCTCCTATTTTCCAATTTTTCAGATATCGAAAATACGAAGAGCTTCGAAAAAAGTTGACATATCGAGCCCTAACCGCAAAAAGTTTAGGATTTTTTTTCAAAACTTACTTCTTGAAGCAGAAATACTCTAGGACCTGGAGTCTAGATGATCAAAAATCTGACAGAGAGTAAATATTTAGAAAACGAAAGCAAATTTTCGCCGAAATGCCGATTCAGAATAGGAAAATAGGCGCAAAGTTGAATGCTTCGATTACGAACCCCCCGCTAATGAGAAATTGGTCATCTAATTTTCTTTTGTGGCGTATGTTTGGACTTTAGGGTGTATGTCGAGAACTTATTTGCACTTTTAGCGGTGATAGCAGTAAGTACACATCATATTCGCTGTAAAAAATTTCGAATTATGTCCATGCGTTCTTCAAGTTGTCAAGTCAACTCCGCACAGGTGCAAAGACAGTCTAAAGCTTTGGTTTTCTCAAAAAGCGGTGCCGTAATATTACGACCGTATCATACCGTACGCTATTCTCAACGCTAATAGCGGTACCGCTTTTATGTAAAGCTAAATGAACGTAACGTAGATTTGTGCTTTTATGTTGTATAGGCATTCATTGCTTTTCACAAAGTTTAATAGGACTTCATCCTCTTCGGCCTTCCATGAACTTTCCACTTTATTATTCAAAATTGATTGATATATATATTAAATGCTTTTATTTTGGTCAAAATAATTGTTAACAAATTTTCTAATACACCGCTACAATTATGACGTTGCCAAAAAACGTTGATAAATAGTTCTACACCGTCACTGTAGCCGTCAGAAATATTACGGTGCCGTCAAATTACATTACGGTGTGTATAGCGAGGAAACCAAAGCTTAAGAGCGTTTATGCATCAAAATTTAATTTTGAACAAAATTCGTTTGAGTTAACTGCGGATTGAAGGAAACATGAGACCGTAAAATTTTATATTTGTTTGTTTAATTCTCTGAACCGCCCCTGTTATGATATGGCACTTCATTCTATGTAGTAGTTTACAAATATACACGTATACTTCTACAATCACAAACATTTTCATAGGTTGTCTTTCTTCGATTTCGAATTGAAAACACATTGTGATCATATTGTACTAGCAATATAGAGGTATTACATATATGTTTACATAGAATTCTACTCATATGGTTGTAACGTAGCTTCGCCTACGCCACAATAACATACTCGACATCACCCTAGCATACGCCTTACAACTGCAAATAAGTACAAATACATAAACATACGTACATACATACTGGTAGACGTACACACAAACTAACATACCAACAAGACTAAAAGCACCTCTATGTACATACATACATGCATACACGAAGCTGGAATGATAAGCACATACAAATTTCGCAAACGCCAACTTGGACAATCATGCGCACCAACATATGGAAGAAATTCGCTACACAAAACACATAACGCGGAATAAGCCCAGGGGCGTTGGGTAGGGGGGCCGCACTAATGATCAGTTGTCCGTAGGTCACCAATCTGGACCGCCAGTACCGCTGTCGCCCTAAGGCCGAGATCGCTACCGAGGACCGCCCGCAATCTTTACCGAGGACGGACATTTGTACTCACTGTCATCCAGGGCCGCCACAATAATCATCATCACCGCTAGGGCCCGCATCGCTGCTCTAATCACCGAGGGCCGCTACTATTACTGCCGCCCCAAGGCCGAACCTACAACCGTGGGCCGCCCGCCATCATCGCCGAGGACTGCGAACGCTAACCCCAGGCCGACCGCTACTACCCGTCACGAGTACGGTAATCGCCACTGCCATCATCGCCCAGTACCGCTGTCACCGTCGTAGTTAAAAAGGGCCGCATTCACCCTTCGCCACAATCAGGGCCGCATACAACACCACTGCGGGAGGTCGCTGCCGCCCCCATCATTATGTGGGCCACTGCCAACGTCACCGCTAAGGCCGCCACCACAACTGCACGGGAACTGCAGGCTGCCGTCGCAGCCATCGCAGTCGCCGTCACAACCACCGCGACTGCTCTCATTGCCACGCTCTTCGCTACGACTGACGCGTATCACTGCCAATCTTGCGGTCACTAGTAGCACTCCCGTCGCCGTACAACTACCCGCCGAATAATCTCCGACACCGACTGCCGACTCTCTCTCTTTACCTTCCGCTCTCCCCTGCACGACAAGTTGCCGGCCTTCTAGATAGCCGCGTGTGTGTGTGGGTGTGTTCGACTTATACACAAATCATTGTGTTTTATTTGGTGGGGGTTAATGGGACCTTCGCTGGACTCTGAAGCGGCTGAGCATACCTCAGCCCTCGACAAAACCCACCTCATATGGTTACGCCGGAACTTTTATGGCAATTGCAAAACCGATGGACTGACAAGGAAAAGGAAAACCGGGAAAGGACACGGTAGATATAGCAATAGCCACTTTCAAGCAGTTTGTTAGAATTCACACCATTCTAGCAACCAAGAAGCGCTGCAATAACTTTTCGCCTTGCAAACTTCTGGATTACCTGATATTTCTGACCACTTCCTAATGTGGAATCATAACCTGTCTTGACCTACATATGCGATATGTAGGACCAAATGCAAAAAGTTACCAAATTGAAAAATAAATTACCAAATTTGATAAATAAAGAAAAAAATTACCAATTTTGGTTAAAAATTACCAAAGCGGCAACGCTGTTCATTACATGCCAGACGCATACATATATGAATACGATTTATATTACTTAATGTATTTTTCGCGCCTGAATTTTTTTGTTTATTGTAAATTTTGTTTACGCGGCCGTTTTGGCAAATGTTATATGAATTGTTTTTCCTATTTGTTCACTTTTGCCCTTCTGTGTTTGTATACTTAAGTGTGTATTTGCTTCTGTTTTTTTCCTCTGTTTCTACATTTGTTTGATATTTTAAGTAAGTTAATTTTTCAAAGGTGCCTGTCTGTTTAGCACAGAAGGACCATCTTCACCAGTGGCAAACACTTTTAGGGGGCACACTCACCACTTTGCTTACATCCTGTAAATACACTGGAATGATTTTGTTTTTATAAATTGAAATTTTAAACTTTATTGGTCTTCGAATTGGCGGAGTAACAAAGGAAACACGTCTTGTCGGCTCGGTAATCGCAAAATTGTGTTTTGTTTTATGTTATTTTGGAATTCATGGGTGTGTGTGTGTGAGTGTGTAAGTACAATTCATATGCTTATAAGTGTGTGTGTGTAGGTGTATTATGTGTACGTGGGTGGAACGTATATGTATATGTCGGTAAAAAATACTTCCTAAGTTGTATAGACCTAGTAGAAATTTTATGCATACGACATCGCTGCTAGTGGCATGAACTTGCTGCTGTGTATACATTCCAGTATAAATGAACCTGCATTTCATATTATCACGTGTGGATTCTCAGAGCGTATGCGTACTCTAACCATACTTTTGAACTACTGCTGTATAGAGTCCGACCGATTCCAATTTTTTTTCAGGTACCGAAGCCGATGCCGATTGATCGTCTTATGGGGAAAAAATTCATAAAACATTACAAATAAATGTTAATTCATAAAATCAGTTAATTTAACGGAGTTAACAAAACAAAAGAAAACAAATAATTGAATTAATTGGCTTGTTATGCAACATTACATACACATGTATGTACATACTAGGGATGTTTCGAATGTCATACTTTTCACATTTGCGATTGCGAATTTTCGGAATGCGAATGTGCGAATGCGAATATTAGGAATAACCAGCCCTATCGCTAATTCCGTGTGAATAAACTGTTCCCATATTTTAACATGCTAAACGAAGACAAATTGGGATTAATTGTTTTTGTTTTGCTTTATAATTTTTGGGAATATTTTTTCACGTGAAATTCGCGATAGGGCCGAACCTTAAAAAAGCTATAATCGACTTAAGTTATCGTTTTTATTATTTAAAACTTTTGTAAAGTATTAGAACATTGAACGAGTGCTTAACCTAGGTTTTGATCTGGTAGTCAAAGTTCAAAAGGGGCATATTATATTTCAAAAAATATTAATTTTGCTACCGTTTCTCCAATAAGGCGATTTCTTAGAGGCTCGTATATAAGGCCGGCTGCACTGAAAAATTGCTCACTTGGAACGCTGGCGGGTGGAGCGCTCAAATATTTGCGGGCCAGATCTGTCAATTTGTCATATTTTAGTTTAGTTTTCCACCGAACGAGAAGATTTTCACCGAGATGAGCTCGTTTTTCCTTATGATAGGCCTTCAACTGAGCTTTAATTTCACATTTTTTAATGTCTCCTTCGCTTTCTCTGGAGGAATCTAAAATTATTGTTAGGTTGCTTATAAGACTTTTAGCAGTACTTGTGGAGGGCCCATCAATGTTGCTTGATATACTACCGGTTATTGTCCGCACTCTGGTTAGAGCCATTTCAACAATATTACAGTGGACTCTCTGCCCATGTACACATTCGCATTCGCAAAACATTCGTATCATTTAATGCGAATACGAATGTCGAATGCGAATGTGAAAATGATGCGAATCATTCGCATAACGAATGCGAATGCAAATATTCGCAACATCCCTGGTACATACATATGTATGTGTAAAAATATATCAAATGTATGTACATAAAACTTTTTTTTTTAAGCAAGAAATATTTAGGAACATAAAATTTAATTTCGTTTTGTACTAAAATACACTCTTTTGCACTCAATGCATAAGAACTTATATGCTAGGTATGTATGTGGGGCATTCCTTTTTAAGTCGGACGGATTTCGTAAAAAAAAATGATCTCATGTCTCCGATTCGGTTCAAAATTTCTCGTAAAAAAATTTGAAGCTATTCGAAAGTGTGAAAGCAAATTTCGTGTCCGATATGAAATAGAATGCTTCATGTACATTCATATAATGGTCCACAAAATAAAAGAATTGCGATACTTTGACCCGTTTTGGTAACAAACACCATATACATTCGGATTTCAAACTTTGTACAAAAACTAGAAAAATTCTGCTTATTTTCACCAAGATTTCAAACTTTTTTGTAGACCATTTAATTCTAGTATAATGAAGTGCAAGTTTCAAGCTGCTATAAAATCCCGTTAATTTTTGTAATTTTTTTGCTGGCAGTGTCCTCCATATAAAAGAAAATTGTCGAACATACTTTTGTATGTAAAAAAACGTGAAACACTTTCAACCAAAAAAAAAAATTTGTCAGCTGTCTGCAAATGTTTTTTGATGTTGGCTGTTGTCTGTCGCTTCACCTGAACATATAAAAAGAGATTCCAAAGAATCGGCGAAAAAAGGCCGATGCCGATGCTCAATTTTGTGCCGATACTAGCCGATGCCGATTAATCGGTCGGACTCTACTGCTGTATGCATATGGCTGTATTCATGTTTCAAACATACGAAAATGCAATGGAACAGTATTAACGCATTCTTACAAGATATGTATCCCCACATGTAAATGCTACTTTCTGATATATTTTAATATATGGTACATACGGGTACATACAAAAAAGTAGCATTTACATATGCAAATGCATACCTTGTAAAAGCCCGTTAGTGCTGAAAATATTATCGCACAACACTTCCGTTCACTAAAATTTTTGTACAAGACTGAAAATATTACAAAAAGTCCACTGCTGTATAGTAGTCAGATTTATCAAGAAATGTACAGACAGAACGAACGTTCGCTTGCAGTTCGTTAGACTTTGAATTTATTTGTGGAAATTCATGAGTCCGCATGAATTGCACACCCTATTTCACTCATACAGCATGCACACTTTATGAATGCATACAACCGATTTCTACTGGGGACAAACGATTGCTTTGCCTGCGTCGCCGTCGACCAGAACGTCAGCACATAGTTTGACTTTGCAAAGGCATGCATCCAACTCCAATTATTCGTCTTTGACCAAAGTCAACTAGTGACATTGTCTTTACGATACATACACTTAGCCCAGTAAACATTATTACATGCTCTCGCAGGAGTTTGCGCAAAAGATTTAGATATTGGCGTACGCATGCTCGAGAACACCGTCATATGCAGTATAAAGGAACTATGATACATACATGGGCTACGCAAAGCAGTATAGAGCAACCAATAATTGTTTCCAGTTATTATAATCAATTTGTATAATTAAAACACAAACACATCGCAAGACACAATGCACATCGCACGACACAATGCACATCGCCCGACAACTGTAAACCCTGTGACCGACCACATCACTCGTTACTACATCGTCCACTACCTGGCGAGCGAACCACGGCCAATCTGCCTACTAATCCAACCCGCCGGGCCGTAGAAGAAGCCATAAAGGCATTGGAACGAGTACAGAAATCCCTTGCACCAGTGCAACGGGGGCACCATGTTTAAGCGACTTACGCACTTAAAATACACCTCTGCTAAAGAGAACGCAGCCTCCCTCTTTTTCGAACTTACGGTAGTTCGATGTGGCCATGCGACTGCTATAAATTAGGGCGCCGTATTGGTTCTGCTTCTCTTCTCCCTTTATCGACCATACGGATTGGACCATAATCCCTACTGCTCCTATTTTTCTCAACCGATTTGAATGGTTGTTCTTTTGTTCGAAAGGTGTTTCAAAGAGGAGGTGCGCATTATGTTTATTTTTCCGGTAGGTGGAGCAGGAGTCGATTTACTCCGAAAAATTTCATGTGTGGTCCGATTTGCTTTAAATTCAAAATACGTGTTGATGGCATCAATAGAAATATACCTATATATATATCTATTAGACTGCTTCAGAAAATACCTTTCCAATGATATCTCACAAGTCTTAATCGGGAGAGTTTAGGCTCAGTTATTCAACTTTTCTTATACCAATCTTTGAAAAAAGTTAAAAACAGCATCAAAAATCGCATTATTACGATTCCGTTTAAATTTTTTTTTTAAATTTTTTAAAAATATTTTTACGCAATTTTTTAAGCTTGAACTGTTTCGTCATTTGAGGGGATTTTTTCAAAAAAAAATCTTTAAAATCAGCTTGGTTTGTAAAGCCGCTTGTGAAAAATTGAATCAGAAAAATTTCTGCAAAATAGCCGAAATCGTACCCTTTTCTTCCCGTTTTCGGATTAATTTTCGGATTTTTTGCTGGCTGGGCCAGTGATGGAAAAGTAGGCACAATAGTGCAATTTTTGGCAATTTCATTCTCAGATGCAATTTTGGCGCAATTCATCCTGTTTTGGCAGGATCATAAAATATAGAAATTGAGCATAAAATGTCAATATATAACAAAAATCACATACCACGTTATAGATGAAAAAACTACAAAAAGTGAAAATTAAAAGTACTAAAAATATAAATAAATAGGGGCCGCGAGAAATAGTTACAAACCGCTGAATGCTATTGTGAATACGCAGTACGAAAAGTAAGTTTTCGCAACAACAAGCTTTTAATTCAGAATTTTTGTAAAGATTCTAAGTTTGCAGTTTTGTAGTCCATTAAATAAAAGTGCAAGTTTCTGCAATATCCCTATGATTTTTGATATTTTTTTTCTGATGGTGTCATACATTGTCATCCATTTAAAAAATATTTGAACACATTTTATATAAAAAAAATGCATAAAATCGAAAACTTGGAATCTCCCTAAAAATTCTGAACTCAAATTTTGTTGTTGCGAAAACCTGCTGAATTTTTATACTTTTTGTACAAATTTGAAATGCCGAATTGTGCACATATAGTGTGTTTATTAAGTTATGAATAAGACTTTTATATAAAATAAATCGAGCAATTATCAATGAAAAGAATAGGCGAAACTGGCCAAAATGTCTCACTGCCATTATTTCGCATATAGGTACATGCATACATATGTATGGGTATAAAAATTTCAGAATAGCTATATTTCGGTATATTTCCCCTCCTTAATTGGAATTCTTTTTAATTTTACTATGAATTTATGTATATGTCTAAGGAATCCTTCATAAAAGTAATTTACTGTTATAATTTAGTTAATTAATAATTATTATATTACTGCAGTGTATTTTAAAAATATTATTCCTAAAAATATATTGTTTTTAAAATGCCTGAAAGAAATTTACTTTTGTGGCACTTACATCTTCTTTTCGGCACTATTTTCGAAGACCATTAGGCACATTTTGAAATTTTGAAATTCCATCCCTGGGCTGGGCTGTTCTTGTAACAAGCACAGCAGCTTCACGCACGTGTATATTAGAGTGGCCTCTTTTGGTCGATTTTCTAAAACCGAAAGTTTTCGCACGAAAAAACATGAGGTTGGCAAGGAAAATAAATATGAAATTTGTTTTTTCCGGATCCGGAAATTCCGAGTGCTTCCGGGTTGATCATTTTGATTTTTTAATAGGAAATATGTTGAAATTAAAATTATTATTTTAAATTTTCAGCTTTTACGATTATGAAAAACAATTTTTTATTCCTGAACTGTTTTTTATTGAAAACTAAATACATTTACCTTTTTAAAGTGCTCAAAAAGTCTGAAACCATGGAAAACCATGGTACACGATAATATTAAAGCTGCGAAAAATATGAAATCATCATTTATATCAATATATCATTTAATATCTAATAATAATAATATTTAATATCATTTTAAATAAAGGATAATGTATAATTTTTCTAATATATACTTAAAAAAAAGATGCAAAATAAAAGAAATTGGTGTAATTTCGACATTTTTGGTCGAAAAAGCTCAACCCGGAACCTCTAGGAATCACCTGAAGGCTTTTAAACTAATTACGTATTTATTTTTATCCCCAACCTCACATTATTCTGTGCGAAAACTTTTGGATCTATGCATTTAAAATTTTTCATACAACAAAAAGGTCACTCTAGTGTATATGTTACTTATTCTTTGGAACTTCACAATCACACTGTGAAAGATCGAATCCGCACGATTTTAGAAGAAGTCGAGAATGAAGTTATATGAAGTTTGAAAACGTGTGAGATTTTTAGTTTGTCACTTGACGACAGTACCGATATAGTGGGACTTAATGTTCTTCTCGTGTTAGTGAGGTACCCATTCGTAATACAAATCGAATAAGAACTTTTGATGAGCGAAGTACTTGAGACTTACACCACTAGCGTCGAAATTTTTAAAGCTATCAAAAAATTTTTACAGAAAAATTGTTTGAAATGGAGCAAGTATGCGGATATTTTCAGTGGATGGAAAAACGAAAGGAGCGATGTCTAGGATGACGCAAGAGGCAGAAAAAGCCACGAGAAGTCACTGTATGGTCCGTCGGTATTCGCGGGCGACTAGGAAGATGCCGTCACTAGATTTAAAACCCGTATTGGATGCCGCTGCGAAAAAACCAGATGCCTGCGAAATTAAAGTATATCTTTGGTTTTTTCTAGCACGTCGAGATTTTTTTTTATTGGTGACATGAACAGTTTAGAATTTCTAGCAATTTGCATGAAAACTCCACAAATAAACAAAGTAAATCCGAAAAACGTATGTAACTCCGAAAGTAACGCTAAGAAAATTGATAACAGTCGGTTTCACTAGCAATTTAAATGGAAAATGATTTTTTATTTTCTGTCAATTTCCATATAAAATTAAAAGAATTAAAATAATTTTTCACTTAAATTACTTTCTTAAAATTGGCTGTAAGACTTATTTTCTTAGCGTTAACGCGCATTATCAGGTTAAAAAAAAACCATTGTCGAATACTCTCCCAACATTGACTATGAGGATGTCTACAGCTGCATAATAAACCCGTTTTCATGTGACCCGAAAAGTAAACCTAAACATAAAAACACAGACGTGGTCCGCCTTTTTCTCTTATTTATACGGTATATAACTTTTTGTGTGAAAACTTATATTACAGGTGCTATAACGGGTCAGAGGTCAGATCTTCGAAAAATTAAAAACTTAATATTTCAGAAAATTTTGAACTGATTTTTAGAAGATTCGCTGTAAAGGTGATTTAACCCCGTTTCTTGTGATGTGCATATTTGTATACTTCGTATATAAAAATTTGAGAAAAAACACATTTAAAGGAAAAAATACCTTTTTTTTGTATAAAAAATATATTTTAAACAAAAAAATTACTCTTAAAATTTGAGGAAAAAACACTTAAAAGGAAAAAATACCAATTTTTTCATATAGAAAAAAGTTTATAAAAAAATTACTAATTGGTGATACAATTGAATACCGTATTTAAATAAAACAGATAATTTATAGTGTTTTAAACGTTAATTCGTTGTTGTTCGCCCAAAGCCCTGTTAAAAAAAAAAAGTATATGTAACAGAAATCTAAGGCAGGCTTTCCCAAAGTGGGTGACGCGGCACCCTGGGGTGCCGCTAGTGGCTAGAGTATACTAGTTGTGCGGGCAAATTCTTTAGACTTTCCATACACAACGCAATTAATTAATAATTATTATATTACTTCAGTGTATTTTAAAAATATTATTCCTAAAAATATATTGTTCTTAAAATGCCTGAAAAGAAATTTAATTTTGTGGCACTTACATCCTCTTTTCGGCACTATTTTCGAAGACCATTAGGCACATTTTGAAATTTTGAAATTCCATTCCTGGGCTGGGCTGTTCTTGTAACAAGCGCAGCAGCTTCGCGCACGTGTATATTAGAGTGGCCTCTTTTGGTCGATTTTCAAAAACCGAAAGTTTTCGCACGAAAAAACATGAGGTTGGCAAGGAAAATAAATATGAAATTTGTTTTTTCCGGATCCGGAAATTCCGAGTGGTTCCGGGTTGATCATTTTGATTTTTTAATAGGAAATATGTTGAAATTGAAATTATTATTTTAAGTTTTCAGCTTTTACGACCATGAAACCCAATTTTTTATTCCTGAACTGTTTTTTATTGAAAACTGAATACATTTACCTTTTTAAAGTGCTCAAAAAGTCTGACATTGATTGGAAAACCATGGTACACGATAATATTAAAGCTGCGAAAAATATGAAATCATCATTTATATCAATATATCATTTAATATGTAATAATAATAATATTTAATATCATTTTAAATAAAGCATAATGTATAATTTTTCTAATATATACTTTAAAAAAAGGAATGCAAAATAAAAGAAATTGGTGTAATTTCGACATTTTTGGTCGAAAAAGCTCACCCCGGAACCTCTAGGAATCACCTGAAGGCTTTTAAACTAATTACGTACTTATTTTTATGCCCAACCTCACATTATTCCGTGCGAAAACTTTTGGATCTATGCATTTAAAATTCTTCATACAACAAAAAGACCACTCTAGTGTATATGTTACTTATTCTTTGGAACTTACCAATCACACTGAAAGATCGAATCCACACGATTTTAGAGGAAGTCCAGAACGAAGTTATATGAAGTTTGAAAACTTCTCTTCTTCTTTTTAGTTTGCCACTTGACGACAGTACCGATATAGTTGGACTTAATGTTCTTCTCGTGTTAGTGAGGTACCCATTCGTAATACAAATCGAAGAAGAAGAACTGATGAAGAGCGAAGTACTTGAGACTTACACCACTAGCGTCGAAATTTTTAAAGCTATCGAAAAATTTTTACAGAAAATTGGTTTGAAATGGAGCAAGTGTGCGGATATTTGCAGTGGTTGGAAAAACGAATAATGATCAGTTGTCCGTAGGTCACCAATCTGGACCGCCAGTACCGCTGTCGCCCTAAGGCCGAGATCGCTACCGAAGACCGCCCGCAATCTTTATCGAGGACAGACATTTGTACTCACTGTCATCCAGGGCCGCCACAATAATCATCATCACCGCTAGGGCCCGCATCGCTGCTCTAATCACCGAGGGCCGCTACTATTACTGCCGCCCC
>NW_016160229.1:0-4436 GCF_001687245.7 Rhagoletis zephyria | reverse complement strand
AAAAAATTGTCAGCTGTCTGCAAATGTTTTTTGATGTTGGCTATTGTCTGTCGCTTCACCTGACCATATAAAAAGAAATTCCAAAGAATCGGCGAAAAAAGGCCGATGCCGATGCTCAATTTTGTGCCGATACTAGCCGATGCCGCTTAATCGGTCGGACTCTACTGCTGTATGCATATGGCTGTATTCATGTTTCAAACATACGAAAATGCAATGGAACAGTATTAACGCATTCTTACAAGATATGTATCCCCACATGTAAATGCTACTTTCTGATATATTTTAATATATGGTACATACGGGTACATACAAAAAAGTAGCATTTACATATGCAAATGCATACCTTGTAAAAGCCCGTTAGTGCTGAAAATATTATCGCACAACACGTCCGTTCACTAAAATTTTTGTAAAAGACCGAAAATATTACAAAAAGTCCACTGCTGTATAGTAGTCAGATTTATCAAGAAATGTACAGACAGAACGAACGTTCGCTTGCAGTTCGTTAGAATTTGAATTTATTTGTGGAAATTCATGAGTCCGCATGAATTGTACACCCTATTTCACTCATACAGCATGCACACTTTATGAATGCATACAACCGATTTCTACTGGGGACAAACGATTGCTTTGCCTGCGTCGCCGTCGACCAGAACGTCAGCACATATTTTGACTTTGCAAAGGCATGCATTCAACTCCAATTATTCGTCTTTGACCAAAGTCAACTAGTGACATTGTCTTTACGATACATACACTTAGCCCAGTAAACATTATTACATGCTCTCGCAGGAGTTTGCGCTAAAGATTTAGATATTGGCGTACTCATGCTCGAGAACACCGTCATATGCAGTATAAAGGAACTATGATACATGCATAGGGCTACGCAAAGCAGTATAGAGCAACCAATAATTGTTTCCAGTTATTATAATCAATTTGTATAATTCAAACACAAACACATCGCAAGACACAATGCACATCGCACGACACAATGCACATCGCCCGACAACTGTAAACCCTGTGACCGACCACACCACTCGTTACTACATCGTCCACTACCTGGCGAGCGAACCACGGCCAATCTGCCTACTAATCCAACCCGCCGGGCNGTAATCCAACCCGCCGGGCAGAAGAAGAAGCCATAAAGGCATTGGAACGAGTACAGAAATCCCGCACCATTGCAACGGGGGCACCATGTTTAAGCGACTTACGCAAAATACACCTCTGCTAAAGAGAACGCAGCCACCCTCTTTTTCGAACTTATGGCAGTTCGATGTGGCCATGCGACTGCTATAAATTGGGGCGCCTTATTAGTTCTCCTTCTCTTCTCCCTTTTTCGACCATACTGATCGGTCCTACTACTCCTATTTTTCTCAACCGATTTGAATGATTGTTTTTTTGTTCGAAAGGTGTTTCAAAGGGGAGGTGCGCATTATGTTTATTTTTCCGGTAGGTGGAGCAGGAGTCGATTTACTCCGAAAAATTTCATGTATGGTCCGATTTGTTTCAAATTCAAAATACGTGTTGATAGCATCAATAGAAATATACCTATATATATCTATTAGACTGCGTCACCAAAAAAAGTTGCGGTTTTTCCGCCAGCATTACAAAATCTATTATATTTTAAGACGTCCACCAAAATATTTCGGAAAAATATTAAGATTTAAGCGAGCTGGACCGATTTGAAAATACCTCCAAAAATAGAGTTTTTTATGAATAAAAATAGTTTCTTAAAGAACTTTTTGAAAAAAGTCCCCCCAGATGACAAAACCGGTAGAAAGGTATTCGTGTCCCAATATATATATTTTTTTTCAAATACCAACACATCTTAATTCAACTTTAAATGATATTCTTTCATTCTACCTTTCTCTTTCATCACATTTGCGATTGCGAATTTTCGGAATGCGAATGTGCGAATGCGAATATTAGGAATAACCAGCCCTATCGCTAATTCCGTGTGAATAAACTGTTCCCATATTTTAACATGCTAAACGAAGACAAATTGGGATTAATTGTTTTTGTTTTGCTTTATAATTTTTGGGAATATTTTTTCACGTGAAATTCGCGATAGGGCCGAACCTTAAAAAAGCTATAATCGACTTAAGTTATCGTTTTTATTATTTAAAACTTTTGTAAAGTATTAGAACATTGAACGAGTGCTTAACCTAGGTTTTGATCTGGTAGTCAAAGTTCAAAAGGGGCATATTATATTTCAAAAAAAATAATTTTGCTGCCGTTTCTCCAATAAGGCGATTTCTTAGAGGCTCGTATATAAGGCCGGCTGCACTGAAAAATCGCTCACTTGGAACGCTGGCGGGTGGAGCGCTCAAATATTTGCGGGCCAGATCTGTCAATTTGTCATATTTTAGTTTAGTTTTCCACCGAACGAGAAGATTTTCACCGAGATCAGCTCGTTTTTCCTTATGATAGGCCTTCAACTGAGCTTTAATTTCACATTTTTTAATGTCTCCTTCGCTTTCTCTGGAGGAATCTAAAATTATTGTTAGGTTGCTTATAAGACCTTTAGCAGTACTTGTGGAGGGCCCATCAATGTTGCTTGATATACTACTTAACCGTTTAGCACCTGAAGCTAAAAGCCGGTTATTGTCCGCACTCTGGTTAGACAGACTTAGAGCCATTTCAACAATATTACAGTGGACTCTCTGCCCATGTACACATTCGC
This sequence comes from Rhagoletis zephyria, assembly GCF_001687245.7. Lineage (NCBI taxonomy): Eukaryota > Metazoa > Arthropoda > Insecta > Diptera > Tephritidae > Rhagoletis > Rhagoletis zephyria. The sequence goes on along the minus strand of NW_016160229.1, from coordinate 1,759 downwards.
ATTCGCAAAACATTCGTATCATTTAATGCGAATACGAATGTCGAATGCGAATGTGAAAATGATGCGAATCATTCGCATAACGAATGCGAATGCAAATATTCGCAACATCCCTGGTACATACATATTAGGCATGGGTAACACTGCGCTTCGTGGCGCAATCGCGGTAACACCGTAGCCGGAGTTGCCGCGCCAACACCAGCATAGGAAAGCACCAGCGCCATTAACACCAAGCAACACATGAGACACACACACACAATTCGTCTAACTCTTCGAAACGTACTATGTTTTTGCTTTTGAGTGTTGAGAACGCAAATTTAAGCTTTTACTCAAGAATGATAGAATATCGTGGCATTTACTATATTCGTAGCAATTAAATTCAGTTAGAAAATTATAGAAATAATAGACATGACACCACTGTATGGTGTACTGCACTGTATGACGGTGGGTACTGTGGTCACACTCAGATGGCGCCGTGTGCAACTCAGTACACTGCGCTATTGCGGTCGGTTAGTGCGCTGACACCAAGGGTGACGCTGGCGTTATTGAGCTAGCGCCAAAAAAATTGCGTAATTACCCATGGCTAATACATATGTATGTGTAAAAATATATCAAATGTATGTACATAAAACTTTTTTTTTAAGCAAGAAATATTTAGGAACATAAAATTTAATTTCGTTTTGTACTAAACTACAGTCTTTTGCACTCAATGCATAAGAACTTATATGCTAGGTATGTATGTGGAGCATTCCTTTTTAAGTCGGACGGATTTCGTAAAAAAAATGATCTCATGTCTCCGATTCGGTTCAAAATTTCTCGTAAAAAAATTTGAAGCTATTCGAAAGTGTGAAAGCAAATTTCGTGTCCTATATGAAATAGAATGCTTCATGTACATTCATATAATGGTCCACAAAATAAAAGGATTGCGATACTTTGAGCCGTTTTGGTANTATATGAAATAGAATGCTTCATATACATTCATATAATGGTCCACAAAATAAAAGGATTGCGATACTTTGAGCCGTTTTGGTAACAAACACCATATACATTCAGATTTCAAAGTTTGTACAAAAACTAGAAAAATTCTGCTTATTTTCACCAAGATTTCAAACTTTTTAATCAGAATTTTGGTATGCAGTTTTGTTTTAATTCTAGTATAATGAAGTGCAAGTTTCAAGCTGCTATAAAATCCCGTTAATTTTTGTAATTTTTTTGCTGGCAGTGTCCTCCATATAAAAGAAAATATGGTGAACATACTTTTGTATGGAAAAAAAACGTGAAACACTTTCAACCAAAAAAAAAATTGTCAGCTGTCTGCAAATGTTTTTTGATGTTGGCTGTTGTCTGTCGCTTCACCTGACCATATAAAAAGAAATTCCAAAGAATCGGCGAAAAAAGGCCGATGCCGATGCTCAATTTTGTGCCGATACTAGCCGATGCCGCTTAATCGGTCGGACTCTACTGCTGTATGCATATGGCTGTATTCATGTTTCAAACATACGAAAATGCAATGGAACAGTATTAACGCATTCTTACAAGATATGTATCCCCACATGTAAATGCTACTTTCTGATATATTTTAATATATGGTACATACGGGTACATACAAAAAAGTAGCATTTACATATGCAAATGCATATCTTGTAAAAGCCCGTTAGTGCTGAAAATATTATCGCACAACACGTCCGTTCACTAAAATTTTTGTAAAAGACCGAAAATATTACAAAAAGTCCACTGCTGTATAGTAGTCAGATTTATCAAG
>NW_016160228.1:49196-68092 GCF_001687245.7 Rhagoletis zephyria | reverse complement strand
AGCACAAAGTTGCTAGCAGAATTGTGGCACATGTTTGCATTTTGCAAATGCTAGTGTGGACGCCAGGTGGCAGCGAAACTTACGAATACCTCCGAATTTGCGTTCATGCAGAAATTTGCAAGTTTGAAATTTGAGTGACGGAAACTTACAAACTCCTACAAATTTGCGTCCATGCAGTAATTTTCAAGTTTCTCTATTGAACGATTTTTCTCTTACTCTCTGAAATTTGAGTGATGGATAATTCTTTTTTTGTTTTGTGACATTCCTACTTACCTCATCCAGATGCCAGTAACGCTCTCTCGTCGTAGTTTTTTTCAACACACATTGTAACAAATTGATTATTGCCAAGTTAGCAAATTAATATTACCAATTGATATTTGCACAGCAATGCAACCAAAAGATATTAAATTAGAATTTACTATACGTTCATGTTTGTAATATGTACATAGCTGCTAAGTAAAAGGTGGCATAATGGATGCTTTTAAAACACGCAGCACAACGTAAATATTTACTATGGTGGTTAAGTTGAAAATAAAAGAATGTTCATTAGGGTGGCCCAAAAAGAACAAAAGTCGGAATTGGAATGCTCTCACCCCCTAGGATTGTTCTGTAATGTAAAAAGTATACCCCTACTTTTTTATTTTGCAATCAAAAAATATTTAGAGGTCGCTCCAATAGTTCATTTATTTTTATAAGAGAAAATTAAAATATTTCGTAGAAATGGTATAGAATTCTTGAAAATCGGTATTTTTAGATCGGAAAACTCTGGTTCTCTTCAGGACACTTTCAATAATAATACCCAATTGTTTATTTAACCATATTTTAATTTTGTGAGTTTTTGGCGGACCTATTAATAATAGTAGAAAAAATGGTTAAATAAACAATTAAACAGAGTTTTCTGGTAGAAAAATATTGATTTTGAACTATTATATACCATTTCTATAAAAAATTACTATACCTCTAAATATTTTTTTGATTTTAAAATAAAATAAGGGTATATTTTTTTCGTTATAGAACAATCCTAGAGGGTGAGAGCATAAAAATTCCGACTTTACGTTTTCACATGCAGGTGTCATGTCCAGGTGTCGACGGCTGAGTGGACGATCGACGTATCTTGGCAGCCGGTTCGAAAACGCCCTATCTCAGAAAACGTTTCAACAACGCTCTACTTCATAATTTGATTGAAAAACGCCTTACTGCATAATTTGATTGAAAATGCCCTATTTCAGAATTTGGTTAAAAACGCCCTAACTCAACTGAAAATATATTGAAATTACGCTGAACTGAATGCTGAAATAGGACGTCCTTCAACCAAATTCTTAAATAAAGTATACTTGAAAAGTTTTCTGAGATAGGACGATTTCGAAATGGCTGCCGAAATAGGTCAATCTTTCACTCAGCTGTCAATATGTAAGTATGCAAGTATATACAGTAAGCGTCAAAACTAAGTATACCCTGATGTTTTGACGATTCCATTTATTTATATTTACCATCCTAAGTTTTTCTTGGTGTTTTATAAAAATATATGTAATTCATTCAACGGCAAAAACCACAAGAATAATTTTTTTTTTCATACAGAACTCAGGAAAATGCATGAAATATTCATTTTTTCAACTAGATTTTTTTTTTTTTTTAAGTTTTAGTAAGTAGTAGTTTGGTATGGAAAATACAAATAAAAACGTTAAACGTCAAAACGTAAGGGGTATACTTATTTTTGACGCCCACTGTACATCCATACATATATAGCTGCTTAATAACGGCACACAAGGAAAGCTTCCTTTGGGACTGTAGGCAAAATGTTTGGTTACAAACTAGGTTATGGGGTTTAAACACATGCTTGGATTAACAAAATATGTATTGTGCCAGCGGTACAACAAAAAATAAAATAAAATGTAAAAAACTAAAAATTTTAATGATTAAATATATTTTCTTTTTGTTCTTCATTTAAAATTAGTTTTACAATTTTATTGTTTCTTGTCTTCTTTGTATAAATTTCTCATAGTCGTATAAAAATATGTAAAAAATTATATAACATTAGGTGTATCTGTTATGTTGATTTTGTTTTACTCCTTGTTAAATTGTTTATTAAGTAAATAATATTGTAGCGAAAAAATAATAGAAATAAAATATGAGCATTACTATTTATATAGTATCCTTTTTAGTTGAATTTCGCTTTTAGCTGCATTGATGTTGTGAATGTGTTGACAGACGAAACATTGCTTGTGTTTATGTGTAGTCACTGGGTTGCATGGAATATCGGCTGCTTGCTTGCTTGATTATTTAATTTACTTGCGGTTAGTTTAATTGCATTTCGCTTGAGGGGTACATGCAGATTTGCTGGGTTTTGCTTGATTAGGTCGCTGGATATATATAATTAATGGTTTTTTACATCGAAATGTTATACAATTAACATACATACATACATATGTACTAGCAATCAAAAATTGGTGTGCATGCATAAAAACGTACAAACAAACATATTTAACTGCAGAGGGTTCACAAAAATTATATAGGCATGATATATAGTAAGTGTATAATGTTACAAAATATAATCAGTAATTAAAGTAGCACAAAATATTTTTTAGTAAAACAGCAATTTGAACATAATCTTCAAGCCTAAATAAATTCTTGTTGCGTATAAAATTAGAATGCATTTGCGGGTTTCGCAGTTTTATTTAAATATTAACTGTGGAAAGAGAAAACAATAAAGGAAATAAATTAAAATACATTTAAAACAATAGGAGAGGTAAAAATTTAAAATAAAATACTAAGAGATTTTAAACCAAATGAGTTAAAAACATAATAAGGAAAAAGCTTGGCATTTTTAAAATCATTTCGGATATTTACATACATATGTACATACATACAGTGGTGGAAAAATAAATAGGGGCACGACATTTAAACAAATTTTTTCTATTTATCTTTTGTTTATTTAATATTTATTTTGTTTTATAAAAGTGTAGCTCATTATCTAACAAAAACCATATCGCTAGCTGAGAGTGAAAAGTTGCTAAGTCCACTTTTTATGAAAACTCATATTTTGATATAGGAGGCTAGAGAAATTGAATACGCAACGTTTCGAAGATTATAAAGGTACTTATTTTATTTTTTCCTCTTCATAAGAAATAAAAGGAAAATTTGCTAAGTCCCAAAGAAGCACCACAAATCCGATAAGGCCAAAATAATACGACATCTTTTAATAAATATCGAATCCTTCTGATTCTTATGGACTTTTGCTTTGCTTTAAACGCGCAAAATGTTTGATTTAAAGTCTTGCGAAATAGTTAAAGAAAATGGCTATAGGAAGATTTTTTCCTCTCCTCTAAAATTTTTAAAATGGGACTTAGCAACTTTTCTTTCTAAGCTAGCGATATACACTTTTTTCATACACAAAAAAATGCCAAAAATCAACACCTTATTGTACTAAATTTAAATAAAATCAAAAAAAAAAAAAAATTTTTATTTAATCAAAATCTAATTAAAAGGTTGAAAATTTAGACGCAATTTTGCAGAATTTTTATAATTTTTGCATACAGTTTCAAAAATCAATTTATATGGTTTTTGTTAGATAATGAGCTATATGCACTTTTATAAAAAAAAAATAATAGATAATAAAATGAGTCCCTATTTATTGTGTATATGTTTATAAAATTAATTAAGGACTAAATTTTTTAATTTCCTAACTAATTTTTTTTCTTTTCGAACATGTGTTTTTATTAAACCAAAAAACAAATACCTCAGCTATACTTTAGAAAAATAATAAACGCATAAACCCTGTGTACCAGAACATAAAGTTCAAACCTTCTTTAATTTCTGTAATATATACAGACATAATGCAATCTAACATTTCAAAAAATCACTACACGAGCCCCGGACCAGGTAGAAGGAGGTTGTCGCTCCGGGGGGTAATAAACAATAAAATTTTCAATATTGAAGGATCTTTTTCATACAACGCCGAGTCAGTGCCTGCAACGGAGAGGTTACTTGTTGTTGTTGTTGTAGCAGGATACAAATTCCCCAAAGACATTTTGGGGAGTGTTGCTGGAGTGACAGTCCTTGGCCAGATATAAATCTGGGTCGTTCCGGTTACGTAGACCCGACTGTCGTGGGAAGGGGAGAGGTTACTTCGATACGGTTGAATGACCCCTCGCATCACTGATTTCAGTTCCTGCGACTTTTTAAGGTTTTTAAACACGCCCTCGAGTCCTGAAGGAAATTCTCCTGAATCCTGGAGGAAATGCTCCTCTAAGTTGGCAAGTGTTGCAGAGATTAAGGAACGTTGAACTGGACTTTGTCTCCTAGACAAAACTGCTATTATGGCCTAACAAGTCGCGCGGATCTGTAGAAAAATTTTTGTACATACATGGCGTCTGAATTCCAAGGTAAAAGAATGGCTATGCAATATAATAGCACGTTCTACAAAAAAAACTTGTATAACACGCTGTAATAAACTTCAAGGATTGGTTTTACTCTCGCTCACAGTATCAATGAGAACTTGTTCGGACGCGGCCCTGCGGTCGCTTTTGATATGGACTCCACACTATATTTTTGTTCAACCAGTAGCAGCCTTGAGCAAATGCAAATATCTGGCTTTACTCTTCATGAGAAAAAACAACAGAAAACTATTTTAGAGTAAATACCATGGTTGGAAAGATGTGGGGTTTTCCGACTCCGTGCTAGAAGAAACTCATTTTGGCAGAAAGGTCAACACCGAATAATCTGGGAAAAGGGACCCCGCAACCCAAACAGGTCACGAATGGAAAACAGAACTTGACGGGGTGTTTACGGACTCGGCGTTAGAGTTCTATTGCAATGGACATATAATAGCTCACAGTATTCCACATCGGGTTGCTAACCATCTCGATCCGATTTAGATTAAAATTTGAAGGGGTTTTAGATGTTGTTTATCTAATTGATTGCCTTTTCAAACCGCTAAGCTTAGTCATCAGCCCTATACAATAGGAGTGCTGAAGGAGAGCTTATACACTTTTCAACACTTGGCAGCGAGTAACACGGAGTGTATTCCAAAATATCAAAATCTGAGACTGATGCTTTGTGTTTTTAAGTTTTTGAATACTATGTTGAATAGTAGATTACTAAGAGATCGAAGGAAACGAGTTTTGACAATAAAAAGCACATCGTTTTGTCTTTGTGATGAGGAAACCATTTTGCGGACTGAATTGGTTTACTCCAAGAGACTTACAATCACCGTGTAGGTAAACTGAGAAAGAAATAACTACCAGAGAGCAGTAGAGGACTTAAGTAGATTAGACTCTGTGCCTATCCTTTCGGTAGAAAGGGCATGCATCCTTTGAATATCTTCTTCTTTTGAGAATGAACTTCTTCTTTCTTCTTTTTTGAGATTAATCACAGCAGAGTATTTTGTTTACTAAACATCTGTGAGTAATGTTTTATGAGTAAAATTAGTTTTGGATATTAAAAACATTCGTTTTTCCCCTTCGTTTGGATTAACTAAACTTTATTGTAATCATATTTCATGAATTTTTATACGAGTGCAAATAAATGTTTCGCTTGTCAAATAGCTTGTTTGGGAAAAGATGTGATTATATATCCAAATATTTATGTACATACATATATAAAGTTTTAAGCAAAATTTGCGGTTTGAAAAGAAATAAAAATGTTTGTAAGAAAATCGATTAGTTCTTTTTGCAAATACATACATATCTATGTATGTAAGTAGTCAATGTCAAAACTTTTACATGTTTCCATGTACTTATGCATGTTTATGTATGTACACTTGTGGTCAGCTGACTAAGTCAAGTGACCTTTTTACTTGTTTTGGCTATCCGTCTGTTGTTTATTCAATGTTTTTTTTTTTTCTTTTATAAAAGTGTAGCACTTTACCTAACCAAAAAAATTCAACAAACTTTAACATTTGCATCCGAAAATTTTAAACTTCTTATTCAGAGTTTTAGAAAAATTTTGGGTATGCAGTTTTGTAGCTCTTTTGATTTAATATGTTAAAGTGCAAATTTTAAAACGCCAGAAAGTCGCGTTGATTTTTAATAATTAATTTTTTTTTGCTGATGGTGCTAGGCATTATCTGCCATACAAACGAAATGGTCGCGCATAATTTATATGGAAGAAATTGCACAACACCGTCAACCAAAAAAAAAATATATTAAAAATCAACACGATTTCCTAGCGTCTTGATATTTGCACTTTAACCCACTAACATTTAATGAGGTACAAAACTGCATACCCAGAATTTTGAATTCTGAAAAACTTGCGGGTGCAAATGTTGTTGTTTGTTGATTTTTTAATAATTTTTGCACAAAGTTTTAAATGTGGATTTAAGTGGCGCTAGTTATTTATAAATTATAGAACTAGAATTTTATAAAAAAAATATAAACATTAAATAAACAATAGAAAAATTAGCAAGACTAGTCAAAATGTCACTTGACTTAATCAACTGACCACAAGGGTAAGTAGTCAATGTTAAAACTTTTACATAGTATTTCCATGTACTTATGTACGTCCATATCTATGCGTGTTTGTGTGTATGTTTTTATGTTATTTTCTATGAATGTGTGTATGTTATTTGCGTATGTGTTTACAACATGGATAAGACAGTTTAACTAAAAATAGTTAGGACATAGCACAGGGTTGAGTTAAGCGTGTACAAAATTATGTTAAAACACAAAAATTCTATTAAGTAGTATATGTCGAATAAACTAATTAGGCATTTACAAAATAAAATAAATATATACGAATTTTTTTAAAACATTTAAAGCCAATTTTGGTTTTTTTTTATATATTTAGTGTAGTAGTGGTTTTAATGCTTTTGTTTTTTTATGGATTTTTTTAATGATGATTATTATAGTATTATTAGGTATTATTGCTGTTTTCTACACTTTTGTATTGGATGGCTTAGTCAATTGTGCTGTGGCGCTCGCCGTTATGGTTGTGGTGGATTTTTTCGTCTTTTCTATAAATGGTTTAATATATCTAATATTATTGATGTTGCTGAGGTTACTGCTGCCAATGCCAGGATCACTACTGGTTTTCGTTTGAGTTATTGTTTTCGTTTGTTGTTGTTGCTGTTGTTGTTGTTGTTGTTGTTGTTGTTTTGGTATTGTGGTAGTAGTACTTATTGTAGTGGTAGTACAAATATTGGTTTTAGTTTTTGGCATTATGGTAGTAGTTGTGGTAGTTGTTGTTGCAGTAGGAAAGCTGCATTTACTGTTAAGTAGCGCATGCGCTTTGGGAATGCGTAAACCCACTGCAAACAATAATAGAAAGAAACATGAATAAAATAAAAGGTGTTAAATAAATTAATCAGCAATAAATTACAACGTTAAAAAAGCGTAGCAACATAATATAAGACAACATTTTTTACTAAATAATATATAGGGTAATTTCTAGCTTTTGATTGATAAAAAAAAAAATAAAAACATTTTGCAAAAATTCTTTATTAATTGTTAGGGTAGCTAAATTGCGGTTTAGAACTTTTCTAATAGAACACAAAAAAATGCTTTAAACAACAACACGAGACAGCGCATTAGTATTTGTAACAAATTTCATTTGCTTGCTTAGTAGTTATGCTAAATACAGTGACATATTTAAGTTTCATGACAAAAAAATGTTCAAAAATTAAAACTTGTATTGAAACAACAACGATTTCTCTAGCAAATGTATGAGCTGTGCACAACGATTTAAGATTAGTACTGAATATTATTTTTATTATGCTTATTAATATTAACATTATAAACAATAGTCGTATTCAAAGTTTTGGACATTTTTTTTTTAATATTTTGTTTAAAATAGGATTTTATGTAATATACCATTATCATGACGCTTAATACATTTTCATAAGCATCAAATGTGCTCTATATGTAGTACTTATTTTCAGCTTAACGTTTTGTAAATAATGTGAAGAAAAAATAACTTATGTAATTGCCACATTTACATTTCGACAATGAGACATTCACAACTTTAAAATAAATGATTTATGCTGTTTTTATTTTCATTTCTTATTTCGAAAAATCTTAGCTGCATACGAGCTGGCAAAAAATTTGGTATATATGTAGTTTTATATACTGCTTTTAAAGATTATGTATATATGTATGTATGTACATATTTTTACCATCAAAAAAGCCCAGAACTCAGAAATTTGTTTTGTTTTTTTTTATGATTATTTTGTGTGTTTTTATAGGCGTGTGTAATTGTTGGTTATGTTTATGCATTTCTCTTTTGCGTGAAATGAACTGACTGACATTTAGTGATTATGGATTTATTTTTACACATTTTAGTACTTTAAACAGCAAGTGTGAATATAAAAGAAAAGCTTTAAAATGTACAAGAAAATCTTTGTTTTGTTAGTAACGATATGTATATATGTAAATATAATTTTTTGCTACCTTTTTACAGAACATAACTTAAGAATAAGAACTTATAGAATATATAAACTTTATTGAAATAAATTAATAAATGTAAAAAACTGTTTGGAAAACATTAAAGCAGATTTGGAGAGTGGAAAACGTTTGTCGTGCAGTAAACAAGCTAGCCGAAAAAGTTATTATTCACCGAACTTATAAAAGCATAAANTTGAATATAAAAGAAAAGCTTTAAAATGTACAAGAAAATCTTTGTTTTGTTAGTAACGATATGTATATATGTAAGTATAATTTTTTGCTAACTTTTTACAGAACATAACTTAAGAATAAGAACTTATAGAATACATAAACTTTATAGAAATAAATTAATAAATGTAAAAAACTGTTTGGAAAACATTAAAGCAGATTTGGAGAGTTGAAAACGTTTGTCGTACAGTTAAGTAAAATTTTTAATGAAACAAAAAAATTTAACAAGCTAGCCGAAAAAGTTATTATTCACCGAACTTATAAAAGCATAAAACCGTTGCCACGATGCGCCGGCACGACGCACATCTACATAGGTACATCAGACCAAAGCTTAGTTTTGTTTTATAGCTTTTCTGTTTTTGCAGCCAATGTAGAGGAAAAGGTTCCGCCTAACACACGAAGCAACAATAAATATGGAAATTTGTTTCCGAAAATTTACCAATACCTTAGTTTTGTCAATATAACTCAATAATACTCATGTACGCTACGTTTTGACGCTCGTTGCTGGCAAAATACTGACTGCTATGCTAAGAGCTTATATGGATGACGTTTCAATCATCATCGACTGAAATTAACTGTTGACCCTCAGCTCTCTGGCGAGCAAGACGAGAAAGCCCNTGAAATTAGAAAGAAGTGAAGCTATGCTAAGAGCTTATATGGATGACGTTTCAATCATCATCGACGGAAATTAACTGTTGACCCTCAGCTCTCTGGCGAGCAAGACGAGAAAGCCCATGAACGAATGGGCTACGGAATTAATGTGAGCGTTAACGCAGAGAAGACCGACATAGTAGTAGTCACTACTGAATCACAAGACTTCGGTCTGGAGAAAATTTCTGACCACTCTAAAGTCAATAGCAAAGTGTAGTGGAAACTCACTGTGAATGAGCGGACAAAGCAAGCAACAATGGCCTTGCTCTACTTTAGGACATTTGACACCAACCGGTGCGCACCACAACGGCGAGCCTAGAAGCTAAGAACACAACGTTTACAACTGTCGCAAAGCTTTACAAATAAGGTCATGGCAAACAGACTACGAGATAACGAGTTTCGAAAGGAGCTATAGTGGAGGTTGATATGACGTTCATTTACACAGTAGCCGACAGTCAGTAGCCAGTTGCCAACGTAATTCTTGTTTCTGCTTAAAATGTTTTCCATTTGTACCAACCAAAATAGTGGTTCAGTTCATTTTACAATTCTCGAAGCCGAATTACAGCTCTCAATATTCCCACGCTATAACAAAACTCACCAAATTACTATTATCATAATTAGGATGCACGAAAGTAGGCAGCAAAAATATAAATTTTTATTAAAAAAAAATTACCTACATATCGCACATTTGTTGCAAGCGTCATAACCCAAAAAGTCGAAGACTCGAAAGAAAAACGGATTTAAAGTTTTGAATTTACATATCGTCACCTGAAATGCAAAAGGATGTAACAAACATCATCGTTGCAAGGCAAAAAGTCATAACTAATAAAAAATTCAAAACTCACTTTTTGATTTATGTGATGGATTTCATCGAATTACAACTCCCCACATCAATTTTATGAAAAAAAAAATAAATATTAGTCCATTTCATTTACGATGTTGTTACGTCTTTTTGCATTTCAGTTGACGATATACTCACATAGTAAAAATGAATGCATACATAGTTTGTGCTAGNAATAACAAAGTGTAGTGGAAACTCACTGTGAATGAGCGGACAAAGCAAGCAACAATGGCCTTGCTCTACTTTAGGACATTTGACACCGACAGGTGCGCTCCACAACGGCGAGCCTAGAAGCTAAGAACACAACGTTTACAACTGTCGCAAAGCTTTACAAATAAGGTCATGGCAAACAGACTACGAGGTAATGCATCTGAGTTTCGAAAGGAGCTATAGTGGAGGTTGATATGACGTTCATTTACACAGTAGCCGACAGTCAGTAGCCAGTTGCCACTGCGGATTTTAGTATGTATATGGTTACCTATCGGCTATCAGTCGCCATACATAATACGAGTATTTGACTGCATTACCAACGTAAGAAGTGATAATACTTTTGGTAATAAAAATTTCCGGTTACAAACTCATCGGTAACTGCAGAATACGCCTGTTAAGGTCAAAGGTAACAAATTCGGTCTAATTTGCAAAAACCAATCAATGATCAATCGAAGCCTGCCATGTGTTGAGCAGTAAGCAACGGTTGTCTCAACATGTTGGCAGAACGATTGCTAGGTGTACATTCGGCATTTTATTGGTGTTCATTCTTGTTTCTGCTTTAAATGTTTTCCATTTGTACCAACCAAAATAGTGGTTCAGTTCATTTTACAATTCTCGAAGCCGAATTACAGCTCTCATTATTCCCACGCAACAACAAAACTCACCAAATTAATATAATCATAATTAGGACGCACGAATGTTGGCAGCAAAAATAAAAATTTATATTTTAAAAAATTTACCTACATATCACACACACATTTGTTGCAAGCGTCATAATCCAAAAAGTTAAAAACTCGAAAGAAGAACGGATTTAAAGTTTTGAATTTACATATCGTCATCTGAAATGCAAAAAGACGTAACAAACATCATCGTTGCAATGCAAAAAGTCATAACTAATAAAAAATTCTAAACTCACTTTTTCCATTTCATTTACGATGTTGTTACGTCTTTTCGCATTTCAGGTGACGATATACTCACATAGTAAAAATGAATGCATACATAGTTTGTGCTAGTGAGCTACTGGTAATCGGTAGAGCTATGAAAGACCGCCTTTTGCATACTTAACTCAATTTTGTGTTATTTTGGACTATGGCAATCTCTAAGAAAATGTGCGGAAAGTATATTAAAATAAATATTTAAGTTTTTGTGCATTTCTAAGCGCTTAAAATTAACCTTTTTCTTTATAAGTTTAGGCGTCCTAATTATGACAATAGTCATGTGGTGAATTTTGCCGCGGCACACGCATAGTGTTGTGCTGTTAGGGTTTTAAGAACTGAGTTGCACTATCTTGTGGACAGCTGACATACATACATACTTATGTACACATTTTCATAGTTGCGACGATAAAGCGGCCAAAAATATACAATATGTATCTTTTTATTATCTCATTTTTACTTCAAAGCAAACAGGTGAAAAACAACGTTAACACAAAGCTATTTAATTGCAATAAAATTGGATAAACAAATAATTTTCTAAATGTAAGTACTGTATAACGGATTGCAGCAGTTAGTGTTGGAGAAACAAACATTTTGTGGTTAGTGCAATTAATACGAAAAAAAAAAAATTTGATAAAAAACAAATTTAAGGTAGCGGGGCCCATTGCAAATTTACAAGTTGTTCCACAAATGGGTGAAGAATTTAAATTTTAATTATTTATTTTTTTTTTTTTGTAATTTATTTACACAATTCTTTTGGTTGCACACACTCAACGTCTGCGCTGCTGTACTGGCACAATGTGTGTTTTTGTATTGGTTGTTTAACTAGTTGTTGATTGAAGTCTAAAGAGAAACAATAGTGATACCAAAATAACGAAAACAGCTTTGTTTTATTTTTAATTTTTGTAATATTGTGCATCAAATCGTTTATTTCAATCAAGTTTTTCTCTATGGTTGTCATAATTATATATGTATGTAAGTATATTCTACAAATATAATTATTTATTTTTATGTTGCTGATTTTTATTTTTTAATGATGATTTATTTTTATAATATATGCAGATATTATGGTTCTTTTATATAATATCATATCAAATATATACTTGGTTTGTGTGTATATAATTACGGTTAGTTGTTGTTTATTTATTATACGCTAGAAAGAAGGATATCTACGCAAGTGGTTTTAATAATTATTTAGGACTGCAATTTTTCTATTTGAGCAACGCGTCAACAAATCAGTGTTGATTGGACTTTTGTGGGCGTGAAAAAAATCGAATTTAACTAAGAATAATGTTTGCAGACAATAAAAAAAACGAATGAGGCTTTAATTAAGAAAATCTGAACAGTCCAAAGTTGAATATTTCCGAACAAAAAACTGGTTGCGATTCCCAAAATTTATCTAGAAAGGTATTAAAGCGCTGTTAAAAGAGTTTAGATATACGAGGCGAACACTGAAACCATCGTAGTATGATTTTCGTAAAATATACGTAAATACCATTACTGTTCCAAATTGTGACGAACGTAGGCATAAAAAGTTTATACATACACACACATATCGACATTCATAGCTATACGATTTCAGCGATAGCATTTTTCATACATTGATAGCCCGATATGCGTCAACTTGAAATGTCTACTACGAACAAAAAGTAAATCCTCCAAATGATAAATTTGAAAGCTTCCTAAAAGAGCATTTTCGCTCTATCTCCATGAAAAAACAGCTAAAATTGCCTTACGAAGTTTTTGACTTCGTTATAAAAAGCTACAAATTTCTTTAGTATCAAGGAAAAATTAGTTGCCTACAAAAATTTCAAGTTTTATGGTGTCTGAAATTAAATTTAGTTGGGTGGTAAATTACAAAATTTACTTAACATGTCGAAGGAGGTATTTATTTATGATGTGCATATACTATATCGTTGACTGAATGGAAAATCGCCATATCCCGGCTACTGCCTCGAATGCTCAGAATTCTGAAATAGGGCGTTTTTCAACCGTTTGCTGAATAGGGCGTTCTCGAACCAAAGATCGAGAAAACACTTGTGAAATGCAGCTTGGGAGACAAAAGAATTAAATTTTTACATCAGGTTGTTACGGGAAATGAAACTGCATCCATTACAAGAATACCAAACGAAACAAAATCATCGGTACAGCCCGGTGAACCCGATCGCATTCTCGCAATCAAAGCAAGACATCTGCATCTGGCGTGATTTGAAAATTTCAGTATACTATAAGTTGCTGAAACCATCTCAACTCATCGCTAGTGACGTCTACTAGCAATAATTGATAGACCTTAGAGAACTATTGAAAGAAATGAACAGAATGGTTGTATGACATGCTGTTGCGAAGTGTGTGCTTCAGCAAGTGGAATTTATGCCATAATAAAGCAATACCTCATTTCGCTTTGTCAGTAAAAAAAACAAAACACTTGGAAGGCCAAAACCGGGACGTGTTACAGCATTATGTATATCTCTCAAAAATAGTTCTCTGCGATGACAGGCTCAAAATTTGATTTGGAAATTTGTTTCAACACCAAAGATGATAACTGCTTAAGAGTTGAAACCTCAAGTTGCCTTATAGTTTAAGCGCCTCAGAAAAGGATGTCATCGACCAAAATTTGGTTCACACAGGACTAATCGCATTCGATTCTTAAGGCCTTTAACTATAATAAACCGTCTAAACCGTCTAAAAAAATTTTGGTTTTTTGGTCGATGATACCATTTTCTCACATTTATGTATGTACTAGGGATGTTGACATCACTTCTAACATTCGCATCGACATTTGGATTCACAACAAATTAAACATACTTGCTTCTTTTCAACTTTGGCTTTTCCATTAAAATGCTTTATAGGTATAACACTGGTTTAATGTTCTAAAAAGTACTTTTTTGCATTACTACTGTAACTTATATAATTTGTAGTAATAAAAACAACGGGCCGTCTGCATAATAACTTATTGTTTAACTAAAAACATACGAATAAATCGTCGTAGGACTAGAGCGAAAAATATTTATGATGTGAAAATCCTCTCGAAATAAGCTTTCAAACTAGAAGTGCATACATATCTTGCAATAAATATCAATTGTGAATTTCATTCAGTGATGAGCAAATACTTTTACAATCGAAATACTAAGTTCATACCCTTTTTAAGACAAAGTAAAATTTCCAATTTTAAACAAGAACACTTTTCCCTCAGTTAAATTTGGTATTTCATTTGGCCCAAAAGTCAACCCAGCCACTGATCGCCAACTTTGTTCCACATTCGCGCTTTCATTTTCAATATGATCATATTTTTTTCTCCGAAATTTTCACTCACTTGCTGTACAAAACTTTGAATACGAGGTTTGTTTCCTTAACAAATAACTACAAAGTTGATTAAATAATATTAAAAAAAACAGGCGAAGAAGAAACAATATTAAAGTAACGAAAATTGTTGTGTTTTTATATGTATGTAATTATAACAACAAAAAATCATAAGCAATTAAAAACAATTTTCAATACAATAAAAATAGAAAAAAAGTATACTTATATATGGAGATAACATCTTCTAATTGAGTTTTAAATTGATAATTGATTTGTATTGGCGTGTTACACATTTGCAAATGCTACTTGGATATCTGTAAGTCAAAAAATTAAGCTAAACCACACAAGAGCAATAGTTGTAGCAATACTAAGTGAAATTTATAAAAATAATAAATATGTATATAAACATTTTACCTATGCAAGTGTTTTGCATTTTGATGGTTCCAAAAGTTTTAAAAGGAAAACTGTTCCCTTTCGTTATTTTTTCTACTGTTAGCTGTTGGAAAATCGTCAATCGAAAAAAGTGTACAAATGCAATGCAACAAAATTCTCTGTCATCTAAAACTGCACTCATTAATTGATTTCCGAATTTTGTGTAGTTGGTACTATTTTATTTCGAAATCTATAACTGTTTTGTTGTTGACCAAACACAAAATTTAAACAAAAAAAATTGATATTCGTATAAATGTAAAATGGTTGAAATTAAAGCATTGCAAGTCACTTGCACTAATAAAAAGTAAAGGCTGTCTAGATTGCGCTGAAAAGCACGCAAAAGAAAATCAAATGGGCAGCAGCTAACAAAAATTATGCCTCCTACAATGCTTAATAGCCATATAACATATAAAGATACATAAGTATCTGATCATATATATGTACGTACATATTTCTTTAGTAATTATTTTTTTCTAAAACAGTTACTTTTGCTGTAATGAAACTATTAGTTTTTTTTTTACTGAGTTTTGCATTCACTTTGCTACGTGTCTATGCACTTTAGCAAATAGTATATAGCTAGTGAATGTCTAACCAAAAACACAACTACATACATACATTTGATTGCTTTTGTTGCATATCGCAATTGCTTTGTTTTTTTCTCTGATTGTGCACTGCGGATCTACATATTATATACTGTGCATTATTAGGTTATTGCTTGAATTTATTTCATAGATTTCACTTTTTCACCTGTTGGCATTTAACTCTCAATTTATTACTTTGAATAACGTTAGTTATTGCACTACCGTTTGTGGTGTTGTATATACTTTTTATTTATCTAAAAATTTACTTTTTAATCTGTGATATTCACCTCTTGGCAGTGTGGCGCCAGTGCGTGAAAATATCGAATCCATATCGTTGCTCAAATCACGTGACATACTATGGCGCCATGGTGCACCCACATTATTGCCGGAAGCGCTGTTGAGACGGCTGTAAAAAGGTAAATAAAAAACATTCAATGTTGTTTTGGTAAGACAAAAAGAACTTAAGTTTCTTATCAAAACGATTTCAATGAGTGCAGATATTTAAAAGAGCGAGCAACATGCATAGATTTAGTTTAGGCGATATTTAGTAAAGCAAGATGAGTGAGTTAGATCAGAAGTACATAGTTTAAAAGCGCTTAGCACAAATATAAATTGGATAAATTTAAAGAATTTCTAAACAAGCGAAATGTTGCATATATTTAGGAGCAATAATAAAAATGAAAATACTTGGCGTTTATTATTAAATTATGGTATTTTCCTATGCGAAATGTTTGACCTTCAAAACTCAGCTAATATCCCCTTTCCCTTTGGACCAACGCCGACAAGCAGCACGTTTCCTTAGCCTCCTCTTGATGGACTAGCCGATTTAGGCAGGGTCTAGTGGTGCCACTACAACAGCAACCTTCAAAAGGGAAACTTTTTATGCGGCAAATAAACATTTTGATTTACACACAAAAATGAGGAAGAAGTCATTGAAAATGCACTAAAGGCCGCTAAAGCTATCCTTAATTATTTAGCTGCCGACAGAACGAAAAAACATTAACTTTCAGGCGTTCCTAATTGTATCGTTTGATTGTATCAAATATACATATTAGCGATTTCCCTTAAAAATCTGCAAATCTAAAATGACGGTAACTGTGAGACGCTAACTGCTCTGCAGTATTTTGGGTTACATAAGCAAAGTTAATTACCGTGACAAAGATGTAAATCAAAAATAATTACAGGGATTCATTCCGACAAAATTGTGAGAAAGAAATGGAAAGATTATAAAACTTGCAATGCACTAAGAAAAAATATCAGCTGAATACATTTCTTTGGACACATGATTTGGTAACTATAACCAAATAATGTAGATATAAGCAAATCATGTGGTGGGAGAAACATATTTAGTTCACATAACAAAACTATTTTGTCATTTTGAGTCTACAGAGGAGTCATGCTTAAGGGGGTATACTATTCGATCTTGTAGATCATCCAAAACGTTTACACATATCCAAAATGCTACGAGCAACATTTACCGTAAATCTAATATCGTAAATTTAATATCGTAAATTCTAAACTTACAAGCAGCAATTGGATTTGAAAATTGATAAAATTCTACCTAAACGACTAATATTGGCAAGACTCCTCATAACTCGTTGCTTAATAGTTATCGGTCTAAAGCAGTTTAGAAGCGAATAGAGAAAAGTAAAATTTTCATAGATTATAAAATTATAATAACAAAAAATTATTCATATCGTCACCATGAATGAAAAAGCCCCTATTTGACAAATTTTTAAATTCTACAGGAGAAGCAAAAAGCTTTCTAAATTAACATATCGTATCCCTAAATCAAAAGCAGTCACAACTGAAAATTTTTCAAATTTTTATTTTCCCCTAAAATAATTCACAGGTCATATCGAGCCCTAACCGCCAAAATAACATAAGCGACATTTTTTTCAAAATTTTCTTTTTAATGCAGAAATGCATCTAGATGCTCTAGGAATATTTCTGCATCAAAAAGAAAATTTTGAAAAAAATGTTGCTTACGTTATTTTGGCGGTTAGGGCTCGAAATATCCAACGTTCGCCAAAATGTCTTCTTTGTCACCATATTCTTTAACTGAACATTTAGGAACTCTTGAGTTGTGACTGTTTTCGATTTTGGGTGCGGTATATAAAAAGCAAAAGAGCTAATTTTTTTTTTTAAGTTAAACTTTTTTTTTGTATGGGTGTAACTTAGAGAAAACTAACGGAACATTAAACAAAAATTCATTTTCAACAAAGGCTCACATAGAGCCTTTTACATTGATGGTGAGAATTAAAGATTTTGCTGATGCTGAGGGACGCATGCGTAGAGGCAAAGAGAAGAGAGTCAACGGTAACAAGATAACGAACAACAGGAGGAAAATTGCTCTCGCAGCTCCTAAGAAATGTTGACATTGCAAATGCACCCATTTACTTAGTTTGTCATAAAAAACAATAATGGCATGAATTTTTTAGCACATATGCATGATTGAATTTTATTAATTGTTAGTAGATATTTCTTGAACAGCGCGTATAAAAAGTCAGAAGCATTACTCTCTTAAATGTACACTTTCACCCAATGTGGTTTCTGGGCAAAAAAAAAAAAACTAAAACGAGTGATTAACATAGGGCTATTTTGAAGTCAACTTAACACTATCATGGGAGTTTTTCAGAGACTTCAGAAAATAATAATCTGAGGGTGCATAATAATCCTTGCCGAGTCAATAAACTTTGTGTTTGTGTGATCGAACACAACACATTTTCTGTTTTTAGTTATAGTCAATTGTTTAATCGATTGCTGTCATCTCCTCAACTTATGACAGTAGTAATCGTTTGACCAGACCAGACCAGTATCACCTTATAATGGGCAAATTGCTTCTATTCCCACCAAACACACAACATCACCTTTCGTGAAGTCAATCCTGTTTTTGCTCGATTTCAGTTTGCTTCAAAAGTGAATCGCATATTCCCAAACATTGAAATTCCTTTTTATCAACCAGTTTCCAAATAGTTTGGTACGTAAATGCTGTTAAGTGATGGATGTATAGTTGCCTCAGAAAACTGATCCATAAATCTGGCGTATAATAGTTTTTGTAGTTGGGAGCTCTTTCTGACGCAGTATCGTCCCCAAAAACGGGTTTCCTCTTTACTTCACTAATCTTCACGAATTTTCTTAGTTAAACTGTATTAACGTTATAGTCTCAAACCCTATCTTTTTTTAATTAAAAAGGGACATCGAAATTCGCATTTGTCGACTTAAAAACAAAGTATTTTTTATAGTCTGTGAAGTTGAAATTATTTAGTTCAGTTTCGCCCGAATATTTATCGTTCTCTAATTCAATGCTCGAATATTAAAAGCTAACTACGTAGAAAATTAT